>NC_051187.1:116080324-116386359 GCF_015220075.1 Falco rusticolus | reverse complement strand
TCTGACTCGTACAAGTGCACAAGGCAGTAGCAATACGTACTTTAGAAAAAAGCCCTAACATTAAAATAGTGGTTTTCTTTAACATTCTTTAAACCACTGCCTTTCATAAAAAAAGGATACATTTTCTCTTCTCTCTCCCACAGTGATGAGATCAGCATACTTAAAAGGACCATTTGTGCTTCCAAAATACTTACAACTATTATATCACTTTAAAAATCTCAAATATTTCAGTAGCGATCATCTATTAGCACTTCTGTCTCTAAAAGATGCAGTCCTAACCCGGTACTTTATCCATGTGTAATTCAGCTAGTTCTGATCCTTACTGATAGACTCTTAACAGGAAAAAAACCAACAACATTCTAGCATAATCTTGCCACTAGGTCTCACTACACCATTTCACTTATTTCTCGTAATATTAATTTACAACCAAAATTATCCTTCACGTGTTTCTGCTTTAAGAACAGTATACTTGCAGAAGACATTTACAGCATCATATATTTTCTAGTAACACAGCCGCACAACTGCTACCTTCACAAACAACGTTTGTAAAAACTAAGTGGCAGGTTCTTGAAAACTCTTTTCACATTGTTGATACATTAATTTTTGGAGGATAAGGAACGTTTCTTCTCTTTTCTTTCCTTCCTATGTTGTACAAAACTGACGTACCAAACTGACAGGTTTGGGAACAAGTTTCTTCCCTGTCTTGAATGGTCCCATAGGTATTCTCTGCCTTGGAAATTTTGAGAAAGATCTTTGATAGCATCCTTTTGACAGACTGTTTTGAAGTATGCTGTACTGCTTTAAAAAAAAATAATAATCCATAAAATTCAATAAAATTCTTTAGCTTGTTTCATGAGAGGTTATGACATTGCTCTGCGTCACTGCTACAAGAGCTTTTCATTCAGCTTGCAAATCCAGTGACATTTTTCCCCAAGAAAGAAGTCAGACCGCAAGGGGTTTCTGCAAGGAAAGTCTCAGACTTCTAAGTGCAGCGTTTACCTTTACAGTCTCCATAAAGTGTTGGAGCATACCAGCCCTTTCAAAAGACAGCAGCAAGCTCTGCTTGGTGTCTTGGAAGAACGACTGCAGGCAACCTGCCGCTGAGGATATAACTCCAGGCAGGGGATCCTGCAAAACCTGGGCATCAGCCTGCAGTCCAAGCCCAAGCAAAACCCACAGAGATGGCTGCTGCTTGGTCCTTGTTGTCCCCCAGTGCTCCCTTTTGTGGTTGCCTGCCTCCAGGCAGCAAAACCCTTCCTAATGTGAGGATTTCCTGAATAATTTGGTCATGGAGCTTTTGGATGGTCATGGGAGAGCTAAAATACACATTTGCCTTACCCTTTCTTTCTTTTTTTCTTTTTTCTTTTTTTTTTTTTTGTTTTTTTTTTGTTTTGTTTGGTTTGTTTGTTTTTCTTGGATACAAAGTAAAGACTAAAAAAGCATGAGATAAAACTGTTTTATAGTAAAACTAGCGTCCACCCTAATATGGGTCAGACTGTTTAACATTTGAAATTGAGAATATTTGTGCGTGCCATAAGGCTCATGCCAAACAATACCCTTGAATCCTGAAATCTTTGCTCATTCACACTTGGCTCATTATAGTTCTTTGGTTCTGTGCAGCAGGACCATGACATGACATTTTAACATGCATAGAGCCTGCTTCGAGTATTTTAATTGGTTTAAAACTGTTGGTAGCATCTTTTACTGTATTAATTTATTGCTTCAGCGTTAGTCATCTGAAACCTTTGCCAGATGGCAATACAGCCCCTGAATACTGACGAGGAGAAAGAAAATATTTATAAGATGCAAATGTTTGCTCATTCATTAAGTATTCACAAATTGTTTTTTAGGGTTTATTTTTGTTTGGGTTTTTGGGTTTTTTTGGGTTTTTTTATTCCTTTCACCTGCAATGCAAAAGGAGCCTAAAGGTTCAGATTTACATTTCATGGTAGCATAATTATTAATAATCTAACTCCCTATAACCTGTCACAAAAATGAAGAAAAAAATTATTTGCAAATTTAGTACAACGTTTTCCCCACCTACATTGAATTCCAACAGAAGAGAAGTAGTATTATGAAACTTCCAGCAGTTTTTATTGTCTGAGCTTCTCCTCCTTTCCCTCCCTCAATGGCAAAGGAGCAACATGGAAGAATAAGTAGAGATGACCTTCTCGCTTCAGTTCTAAGTACAGGCTTCTCTGCAGAACTCTTCAATACTATTCCCAAATGAACCAAAGAGCATTAAAAAATGATGCTAAAGTGCATTACCTCATGAAATTTGCTCCCGCTAGTACTGACAGGGTCTTGGGGAAGTCACCTGCATTCAGACGTATTTCTAATCACCACCTCATCTGTAGTGTTCAGAAATCACTTGAGCCAACAGCCAAAATTCAGCATTTTCTACAATGCTTTCTACTTCTGATAAAGGTAGCAAATGAATTAAACACACAAACAGAAAAGTAATTGGGAATACACATTAATTACAGTTGGAAGTACCTTTGTTGGTCCAGTGATTCCAGGCACATGGGGAAAGGAGGTTTCCCCTGTTTTTTAGCCTTGACCATTAACTTCCTGGCTGTCTTTTTAAAACTTCCATTTCTTACTGTGTGGTATATATCTTGAAAAAACAGTCTGAATTCACATTTCCTTTTGGCTCTGAACATTTGAAGTCTGTGGCTTTGTGCTGAGGCTATTTGCTAACTACAGAATATCAGATCTACAATACTTGGCAAAATGTGCCTTTCGTTTTCTGATCCTCAGTCTTTAAGTTTCCTCTAGAAAGTCCAGCTCTAACTGTACTAAAGTTATAACCTCCTGACTATTAAGTTTGCATGCTCTGCATGGCGTGGCCTTTGGGTTCCAGCCTTTCATTAGACTAAGAGTGGGATTGCACAAATCTATGCATAAAGCTTGCTTCTCTTGCCTGTCACTAATCCCTTTGCAAAATACACATTGCTTTATATGGCCCTCGGTTGACTATTCTTGCCTGGACATTCCAAGCACATTATTAGTTTGTGATGCCAGTTCTTAAATCCGTTGATATTCCTACTGAAGGAATTTTTATGCAAACTAAATCTAAATTGAAATAAATTAAATATTAATTAAATTCAAACAATAAATTTAATACAAATGTTTTACATAGTTCTAATAGTGTAATAGGTGTAATGTCCCGCATCACCGGTCGTGGCCATCCTCAGAGTACGCACTGGTTTTCTGCCTGCGGCACCCGATCCTCTTCAGTGCCTTGCTGGATTGCCTGGAGCCTCCCAGATGTGAAGGTAATGTGGCATGTTGACAGACTTTCTCTCTTGTTTCACCATGCCATCTGTGTTGCGCAGAGGAAGGTATCCCTTTGTCTGCCACCAGTAGTGGCTTTCCTGGGCAGAGCTTTATTTTCACATTATGGGCTGGAGTCTAAATAACATGTACGGTGATCATGACAGTGGACTCAGCAGTGGATCTTTCATGATACTAATACCTTGGATCCAGACTCTAACATTCAACTTGTGCACAAAGATAAATCAATGCAACTGTTCTGTTCCAAAAAACCTAACCAAACAAACCGCAGCTCCTTTTCTCTGAGTACATGCCACTTCTGCATCTACTGGTCCTCTACCAGAAACTGCTGTGAGGTGCTGGGTTCTGCTGCAGTGTTTTGGGTAGGGATTCTGTGCTGTCATGCTGTGGCCTTATGCAACGCTTAAATTCTTTAAAACAAGTAAGTCTTATTTCTGGTTTTGTTTAAATTGCTTATTTATAAGCCTCTGACCAAACCAATACTGCAAACTCATGTTTTTCTCAAGAACCTAGAGAGATAGTTGACAGTCTTTTTACATTGCTGACACTGAATTACTTTCTCTAGGAGTACCCCTGAGGTCCAAACTACATCAGATATTAGAGGTAGATGTCTGGGGTTAGCAGGTCCAACAAAACACATAATTTGTGGAGAATTTGTCATAATGTGCTGGATTACATCTTGGTATATAAAATAAAATTGTCATCACCAACAACACTCAGAGATGTGTATTATCTGGTAACTCAGCAAGTATTTGAGGCGGATAAATTGCTGCTTCACTATCTAGCTCTTGCTTCACCCCCATCCCCATCCCTTCCTTTACTGAGCTTGCATTGCTAATAATTAGTTTTCACTGAAAAATGCCCAATTGGAAGAATTAGGAACAGTGAATTTTTCAGTTAAGACGGACCGATGCATTCTGCTTTCTGAAGATGATATTGCAGAGAGATAAGAATCAAGACATTCAAAGCCAAACTTTAAAATTCATGAAGACCAAATGCCACAAAGTTGTATCACCAAAAGAAAACTCTGGATGATGACACTTGATTCTGAATATACCGTGAACTATAAAATTCATACCATAGATGTGAACTATAAAAGGTTTACGACTTTCAGACAGTAATATTTTCATTTGTTCTTTCTCTGGATATCAAAAAACCCCACACCAATCATATATTGCTGAATTTTTTCAGAGATATCAGTGAATAAATTGTTCTGCGCACATTAATTTAGTATGAAGTTTTTAGAAAAAGGCACCCACAATAGTTCCCTGAATCTAAACAAACAAAATTGTAAACATTGTTGTGGATTGCCAGAACTCAATGAAAAATATTAGCAAGACTAATTCTTGTGGGTTTTTTTTTTACATGATGGTAACCAAGTACTTTGTAGTGGAATCAGCACTGCACATTGCTTTAGGAACTGAAGGATAAACTATTTGCAGATTTTTCTGAAACGTTGTCTTATTCATTACATTCGTTTGTGCTTTGGAATGAGACAATCTCTGTATATTCCTGAGGCTGGAATTCATATGAACTGCCTATCACCTGAATTAATCTCATTACCTATATTGGCTATATTAATTTGGTAACTGCTGAGTGTTATAATTGTAGCTAATCAACTGACACTGTTTGATTTGGTAATTGTATTGTCCAATTTAAGTTAGTTTAACAAAACCTGTAATAGGGCTATAGTTTTTCCCGTTTATTTGATCTTCTTCATGTAATTACCTGTCATTTGGGTATGGGAGGTTCTTTCAAAACAGCAATAGAAATACAAAGGATTTATCAGAACAGTTACCTTTCTTGAGAACTCTATACTGTGTCCCCTATCTTAACTAAAATCTGAAAATGTAATTGTCTTAAATTTTGTAGTATATCCAATTTTTAATATTTCTGAGTTGCTTGCAAAAGCCCAGCAAGTTAAAAACACCCAAAACAACAAAACCAGAAAAAATGCCACTCTAGCTCTCTTACAATCTTCTGCAGTCTGCAATGACAGTACTAATTAACAACTTTTATCAGCTTTTTCAGCATGTCAGGCTTTATTCCTGGCACTGTTAGCTCTGTTTCCTCTCATCCTCCACTTTCTCCCTCCTTCTGAGATTGTTTAGAAAATTAACACACACATAAAAAAAAAATATTTAAAAATTACCTCCATTTTCTTATCTTTAATACCCAGAGTTAGCTCTTGCATCAGCAGTTCCCGAGTCCTGTAAGTTGTTGGTTTTTTTTTTCTTAAAAATTTTGTATTCCCAGTAGTCTGAGTCCTATCAAAATCTTAAATTTCTATTGCTTCAGTTTGTTTGTTAAACACTGCCTTCCTTACTAGGGCTTTCCTACGCTAACAGTCATCTTTTCATGTACTGCACTCTGGCTAACAAAACACACTTGTAAAGCCAAACTTGTAAAACTAAACTGAAAAAAAACCCGAGACACGCTTCATGCTTGTAAAATTAAACTGGTTCTTTATGAATTGAGTTATTTCCTGAGATGCTCCAGTTCAGATAGCATCATACTACATACATACAGGCGGGGTTTCGGTATTCCCACCACCTCTGCACTTCCCTCTAAGTTCTGAGCAGATTGGTGAAAGTTGTCAGTGTCTTCACATAAATAAGATGAGAGAGACTAAAAAACTGATTTCTCCTCTCTAATATTAACTTTAAAAAAAAAAATCTAAAAAGAATGAATACCATGTGTTAAGCATATTTCAAATATTGTTGATTTCGTTTAATTTTTCTTAACTTCTGCCCCTGTGAAAATGTATTACACATACTGTTGCCGCAATACAGAATCCAGTTTGTTCATTTAGAAAATAAACTGAAATTATCATTATTTCAGAAAATTTAATTATTTGCCACTTGGCAAAGTCGGTTTTGTCAAAGACAAAGACAGATTTTTCAGTTCTGTTTTAATAACCCTACTGACATGGTTCTACACGCATAGCTAACTCGACATAAACGCTGATAAAGAACAGCAGATCATCAGCTTAATCTTGCCTATAGCTTGCACATTTTGGAAAGGGAAGGTACAAGTTCTTACCTCATACTTCACATTTTGGAGGAATGAATAAGAAAAGTAACAGATGCCAAAAGTAACAAAAAGGTCAGATGCCATAACGTAGGCACCTAAGTTCATACTCACGCACTGCAATCTATAGGAAAGCATTCAAGGATGCAGCCTAATTCTCAAAGCTGTTTGGTACATCCACCTTCCACGTAAATCGGAAGAGGACATTGGGAACCTGTGAAAGTCAGGGTAGCTGGTCTGAGTGTTTAACATTTGGCAAAAAAAACATACTATAATTTTTGCTTCCCCCTGATCCAAGTATTTGGATTGGACATTGTGTTTTTTTTCTCACCATGGAAGAGTACAGCAGGATTTGTATATTATGTCAAGATTATATACGAAAGATATATATACAGTTAAAATCGCAATAGAAAAGTATGGAGGTGCAAATATTCTCTACAGTTATGTGATGACTGGAAACAATGTGCAAGTTTAAAAGCCAATATCTTCATTAAAAGTTTGTATCAGATTGCCACAGTAATGAATAAAACTACATTTATTATTAATCAAGTATTTGGAATATTTTTAAGTGCTGATTAAAAAGCCTAATTTGAATTTTAATCAACATTTTTGAACTTTTCAGATTTCACTGTCAAATGTTTATATAAAGTTAAATGAAAAGTTAAAGAAAACAAAGGAAACACTTCTTGTTTGCACAGCTGATGAAAATTGCATAGCTCATTTTCAGTTATCTTCCTTGAAATTGCAAGGAATCTAAAAAGCATCTTATTATTTAGTCCTGAAAAAATAATTAGAAGACAGTGTAATTTGTCACCCATCTATATACTAAATTTTCTCCTTTCAACTAGGAATCTGTCCTAGAGTACCCTCCTACTTCTTATTTACAATAATCTGTAGTACAAACACTACATGTATGCATCTCAACTATATTGTCTCATCAGGCTAAATCCATGCCATAGTGAACAACATTACAGAGTAGTTTCTAAATATATTGCCAAAACTTTTATTTGGAATTTATGGCTTTTATTTCTCCACTCCCCCCCCCCCCAAATATCTAGATATACACTAAAGGCTGAAGGGATTTTTTTCCCTATTCTGTTTATATAAATAAGATAACAGATCCCCTTAATGTAATATGATAAATCATTTCTATTTTAAATCAAAATAATTCATGCATTTTTGCTGCTAGCTACAATAATTGCCAGGAGACAACTGGCACTTTAGTATTGGGATATTCAGTTCGTCTTTTGACCAATGTAGCTTTTATCCATTTACTTAGGTGTGATGTGTTAGAAGACTTCAATGTTACAGAGAGATAACAAGAGTAATATTCTTGCCCAACCAAAAATTCTTTTGCAACTCATTGGTTACAAACGGCAATTTTTGCTTTACATAAAGACCAAGATATACTGTAAATCATACATGTTGTATCTATGCATCCTGTAACATGTTAATCAAAACCGTGAACTTAGAATCAATCAAAATTTAACGGACAAAATGGGCAGGAAAATATATAATATTACAATAGAAATACCACAATACAGGTTGGCAAAACGAAAGGGGTTAGTATAATATCAATACCTTCCATGGCATCTCTGCTATATTTATACCGATTTAAATGAATAGAAAGTTAATTATGTATTCTGTCTTCAGGAAAAAGACATATTTCTGGTGGCACACAGATTTTTTTGTTGTCATTTTTTCCTGAAAAAACATGGGGGGCCGGGGGCGAAGACTGGGTGGATGGAGGACAACAGGAGACAGGACATAGGGATGAACAAATGACAGGACAGTTCTCTTTTAGCTTGTGTTTCTTTTGGTTTTGTTTGTTCATAAGGAAAATCCTTTACAGTATATATTTGTGATTTACAGTCTTCTCACAGTGATGAAAAATCTGCCACCTATTACTCTTCCTGTTTTTTGTCTATCTTCTGTTAGCATGTGCCCTGACTTCTACTTTTTCATGTATCTGATGCAACTGTTTCTCCAATCCACTTACCTTCATTTACTTTTAATTTTAGAGATTTGCTAAATTGAATAATGCCAGTCCAGGTATATTCCATAGATACTAGCAGTGTTCAACAGAGTTTAGGCTTATTGTCATTGTCTTTTCTATTATCATTAAAGCATTTTAAAGTGGGTCTTTTAGATAAGGTAGTTCAGAGGTCTTCAGAGACATCCAGATGTGCTTGACATAGCAATCTTCAATGGTCTGTTCAGACAGCTCTGGTACAGATGCTTCACTTTATCTGCTATAATTCTGTAGCTCTGCCAATTTTATTTGATGCCCATCTCAAGAATGCCAAGATAACGTAGCTGTTGCTAATGCTTGCAAACACTTTCCTGTCTTTTTCTGACAAATTGCTGGGCAAAATATGTCTGCATCCCTTCAGACTAGTAGCAAGCAACAGTGCTCGCTTTTCCTCAGTCCAAAGGTTCATTTGGTTTATTATTTCAAAACATGCATAATAATATTTCTAAGATGATTTTCTTTAAAGCTGACTGTTCTGTGACTTGGTCAATTAAACAAATCTGTGTAAGCATTTGTCTTACCTTATCATAGCAAGAAAAATGATGTGGGATTCTATACTCAGGAAGACAATTGCTCTTCTTTTCCATACCAGGCATTTTCTTCATTGCTGAAAACAGAAATACGTTGTTAAGGCTAAATTGCATTTCCTTATACTAAAGCTACAATTCTTACATACATATCAACTTTACTAGCCAAGCTAAACTGAAAAATCACTTCTCATCCATATCTCTAAAAAGAACACTACATATTATGACACCAAAGAAGAAAAAACGCTACTAAATCATGCTATACATTCTTTTATTGCTTTTCTATCTGAATTTTGTCACCCCTCAACGTACTCAAGCCATAGTAGCGCCTAAAGTCTCCAGTGAGCAGTCCTGTATGTTAGACTATGTACAAAACCAGAGATATAACCCAGAAAACATATCTGTCGATAGACTTCAAAACACATTAAAGGGTCTGAGTGAAAGCTTTTCCTATCAGATTTCTGTCAGATTCTGTTTATACTTCTAAGTGAATCTGGAGGGTCACCTTCAAAAGGAGAGACCACGCATATGCAGGATCATGAAAGGACTGATGTTTAAAAAAAAAAAAAAAAAAGTTCCATCTGCCCTAAATTTTTAGACCTCTACAGCAATGTCTCACCAAACATGTATTTGACTTTTACAATAGCTATATGACTGCAGAACCCTCAAAATAGTGGTTTTAAAAATATTTTTGTTCTTTTAACTGTTAGTTCTTTAAGGGCAATACCTTGGTTCCTTCTCCACAGCAGGAATAAAAGCTTTTTCTCCTTTTGTCAAATTAATACCTCCCCCCCAAAAAAATTGTTAGTTCATCTTCAGTCCTTGATGATTGATAAGCAACTCATCAGAATAGTAGCACATCTTTACTTTGTAGAATGCTTTCAAGCATTTTGTAAAATTTTTCTTCGTTCTCTGTTTAGTAAGCTTTATTGGGCAAATCTTACTGTCATTGGAGATTTAGTTTAGCATTTTCTTTTGTTAGCTTTTATCTGCTCTTTTCTCTGACATTTGGCAGTTTTCACTTCCCTTTCCACAGATACAAAGTTTCTATGATACCGGTCAGTGGATGACATGAGTCTAGAAAAATCCACATCTCTGAAATCTTACTTTAATCTATGAATTCCTGCTGTGGGTGGGAAAATCTTTGTGATTTCCACATACCTTCAAGGCAAACTCTTTGTCAACTTGTAGCTCTTTCAAAAATACCAATGTCTGCAATTGCTATCCAATTGAATTTGTTTTGGAAATCTTGGTGGTTTTATAAGAATAATAGACCTTTCCGTTTAAGAATTAATTGATGTGTATAGCAGTCTCCTTGTTTTTGATGTATGTATGAGTCAATAGTAAACTACTGAAATAGATCTAAATGCAAGATCAGTGTGCAAATGCTACTATTAATCTGATTAAATGTTCAAAAGCTCCTCAGATTTGTTAAACCACAAACATGTTTCATTCAGAAAAGGGAACAGAAGCTCCAGACTTGCTCAGGTGCTTCTAAGTGTATTTATTTCCTTGAGATAGGCATATTAATAATTATATTCATTTCCTAAATCCCAGTGATACTATCTGCAAAAGTAAAGCATTTGCTTTGCAGCTTTGGAGGGCCTTAGTAAAATTTAGTTTCATGTTACTGTTTTCAGGAAACCTGGTGAAACTGATGAGTCCATATTTGAAAACCCATAGGATATATTAGATTTGCATACAATGAAAACTGTGCAATCCTCACCTATTCCTGAAAGCAGAACCTTAAAGAATTATATGAGACAGATTATGATGTTGACTAGCTGGAAGTATTTTTCTGAAAAATACAAAATTATGTTCAAAAAAGAAAGACAAATTAATGTAAGAGAAGTCTTGAAGTGTATAATCCATTAGAGACAAACCAGTCTCATGCTTAGATTCCCCCAAAACTCCTAAAATAGAACCCTAAGGATGAGTATTTAATAACAGTGATGCTGTACTTCAAAATAGGTAATTCTATCTCCAAGAATGTCTCATTAAGCTTTGCCAGCTTCAGACAATTCACAAAAATGGTAAAGGCATGACCATAGTAATTATACTAGATTTTACAGTATAGGGTACTAATATGGCAATTTGAGCTACAGAAACATCTGACAAGCATTTTAACCAAGAGTAAAAATAGTCACTAAAGAAATCATTTCACCCGTGAAAATCTCTTTTGAGCAGACTATCCTGAATATAATTTCAAATGTATTTGTAAGGAACAACTTTGGAGCTAAAGTTCACACAAAAATATGAAGTATATATAGCTGCTTTGCACAAAAATTGTGGCTCTTACAACGTCTTCATTCTATTTATCTAATTACAAATCTTGTGCGCTGAGCAGATAGAGCAATTTTCTGATATGTGACATTTATGAAATTTTAATTATCACAGTTTCTAGCAAGTAAATATCACCTTTGTATTGGAATTAAAATGAAAAGTATGTACAAATGTCATCTGAAGCCACTGAAGAATTTATATTCCTGATTCTAGCTTTTTTACTGCTTCTTACATTTCTTTCAAAAAAACGACAAAATTTTAAAACAGAAGACATCAGAACTTCTCATTGGAGTTAATTTACTATAGAAATCAATTAAAAAATTTGAGGTAAAATAGCGATCTGAACAAGAAGAATAAAAAAGACTGTTCGGAGAGAGGGAGATTATTAAGTCATTTGTTCTCTTGGACAAAGAGAGAAAGCTAAATATTGATTTGAGAACATTGACAGTTTGGTTGGAAGTTGGGTGTGAGAAAATTTACGGTAAAAAGGTAGAAAACTAATACATCTGCTGAGTCTGTGATATGTAATGTGTTAATCTTTTTTAGATTTATGACTCTGGGGTCAACCTCTGAAGGTAATTGGCAGGTTCTCTTAGGAACAGGGACTAGGGGATGGAGGAGGAATGGTTTTGTAAAGAATGCTACTGATTACAAAATGCTGTTTGCCCTTTACTCAGCCTGCGTGAGTGTTTTCTGTTACTTCATGGTTGAATGCTTTTGCTCACACAATTTGAGCTACAACATTTGGTTCCTGGGTAAAATGAATTGCATTCTGTTTGGATGTAGTCTATCTGTTTGTGACACGTGTTGTACTGTTGTGACACGTGTTATTGTACTGTTGATGAAGATTAATCAATAATCTTAAATTTGTTATTGTGGCAAGATCTATGTACAGAGAATACATTGATAGATGACAGAGGACTAGAGAGTAGAAGTAAATTTCTTAGGGTTTATTCTTCTGGCATTGATTAAAAAAAACCTGAACTATTTTCCATATAGGTTCCAATTAACACGGTTTATGTCAATGACACATATACCATCATCAGTTTCTATCTGAAATATCAATTAATAACTTCAAGTACCTTCTTGTAGGTATGATTTAGTCCAGATAAAGCCAAGTGTTGAGATTTTTAAAATTTTCTCTTAATAATTTGAAATCTAAGTTATTAGCAGCTAAAATTCCCTTCACCTTGGCTATTAACCTTACCTTGGACATGAAGACTTTATCACGTTCGTATTTTTGCATTCACAATCCTAAATTTGTGAAGGTAATCATGATAAGTATATGCTAAGTGTTTACCTGTCTTGAAATTAGGCCATTTTTTTTATCACTTGTGATTTGTGACCTCAGTTACTCTTGTGATATTAATTACTCTTTAGTAACTCTTTAGTAACTCTTTGAACCTGTGTGTGTAGATAGGTTTAAATCTCAGAGCATTCAGCTCAGTCTAAAATAAATTCATATTCTGGTGACATGATTGGGGGAGGTCACAGGTAGGGAAGAGACCAGAAGCAGAGTTATGCCAGACTTACCTTGCGTTTCAAGTCGGCATGAATAGTTCAACCAGGAATATAAAGGAAAGACATACAGTGATATTTCGTCACCCAGCCATTGTCTAAAGAATACTTTGGAGGCAAGAAAAAGGTAGTGTGTTTTTTTTTTTAAAAAAAAAAAACAAACACCACAATAACACATCCCTAGAAGTTCAATAATTACCAGAATAATAAAACGGAAAAAAATATTGAGCAGCAATATTTCAGCTCACTTTAAGAATATCTTCCTGTATGAATTAATGAATTTGTGGGATAAAAGAGGAAATTAAAGTTCTAGCAGATAGTCATCTGGTACAGCACTGTTTGCAGATGAAGCCAGTAGCTGCATACTTAGGAAAAATTCCAGTTTTCAAAATTGTGTGCTGTTTTGTTTTGATACCCACTGCATTTGTTCCTCACATTATATTATACATGTTTTAAACCATAAGCACATTCTGTAAGCACTGCAACCTGTTACAGTCTACTGGAAAACTTATTGATATTTTTGGTACATTTTCAAACTCCTGTTAACTTGCACAATATTATATAACAGCAAGTGGTTGTATTGCAGGCCCAAATAAGATGTTTAAGATTAAAGTACAACATATTTTCAATTAAAAGAGGAAGGAAGGAAAATAACTTTGGTATACTATGGCACTTACTGCTTGCCATCAATAAAATTATTGCTAAACTTAGCACCTCTGAATGAAGGAGAGCAAGCCCCTGTATGTAGCAAGTCCTTCTTAACTAAAGAGCGTTATAAACCTTGAAAACGTCTCAGAGAGCAAATAATGAGAAAATAGCACATTCAGACAAATTATATAAGGGCCAAACATTTTTCATTTTCCATTCTTTTCTTTAAACATCTCTTACTATTTTTACTTTCTAGAAATCAAATACCATGGTAGGCAATTCTACACAAGCAAAGATATACAGGAATTTACAAAGACATTTGCTTGTAATACTATAATGATACAGTATAAAACCCAAAGCCCACACACACGTCTTTTGGGGTTTTGTTTGTTGGTTTAAGTTTTTGTGTTTTGGGTTTTTTCAAAGGTCAAACCTTGAGAGAAGGGACAGTCCTGTTAAGATAAGAGAGGGCAATATACTTCAGTCTGTATTCTCTTTTTTTCCCCCCTGTTTCAATGTTATAATGCAGTTCCAATTTCTTTGGTTCCAAAGTTGTTCTGCTATAAATAACAAGCTCTCTACTTTATTGAGAGAATTTTCAGTAATTAATTCCAACAAATTTCAATAGTAAAAACATTTGAAATAAGGTTAATTTCACTGTACCGTATTTAATCTGAAGTGTGTTTACAATCCCCAGCTATGCTGCCTCTCAAAGTTGCAGCACACATTTCAGTTCATCCCTTACTGCTGCTCTAGTACAGACTGCTATTTTGCAGCAGAAGCTGGCTGCATAACTTTATAGGACCCTTATGAATGCTATAGTAGCCTCACATAATTCCTTGAACCGCAGAACTGTTCAGAAATCAGTGTGCTTAGTTCTTTTGCTTTCTTTATCCATATGGGAAATGGTTCTTGTGGTTGGACACCACTAAAACTATATTACATAAACATATCTAATTTGGCGCTGATAGCTCACAGAGAATATTTGATTTATAGTTGTATTTGTATTTAAAAATAAAATAAAATACAAACAAAAACAAACAAAAACGAACAAAAAGCCACCACCAGAAAACCCCACACCCAAACCTGGGAAATACTATTTCATGTTAAATTTGGTACCTTCATCTATCATTGCTACAAGACAAGAGATATAAATTCTTTTTGAGATGCCATCCACAAATACTCCTTATCCGCTTAAAAACATACACAGCCACTATCAGTAATTTCTTCCACTGCACTGCATCTAAAACAAATGCTCAGTTTAAACCATCACAAAGGGTTACTTCAAAACTGCTTAAAATCCAATGTGCTAAGAAACAAGTAGTGTAGTGAAAGTAAATGAACTGTTAAAATGCACAGACAATTATTGCTTCAGGTTAAAAGGGAGATCATTGGCCAGATGCTTGAAGGAAAGCACGCTTTGTGCTTACTCACTAAACACTTCTTTGCCTAGTCAAATGTCTAAAGTTAACTGTCTCTCAATCAGACTTAAACAGGGATCCAAAGTCTGCCTTTATACGGGAGAGCAAGCTGGGAAAAAGCTGAACACCTTCGTCACACCTGTATAATTTTGCAGGTAACAAACCAACCAACGCAAGCTTGATTTCACTGTGGTGGGAAAGCATAGACATATGGCTGAGCAAATAAGGTGAATGTACTTTCCCATTCCACTTCAAAAACTTTAGGGTGTAATGTTCTAAAGACTTGTACAAACCTTAACTATGTGGTCTTTTTGCAATTGATGATGTTGACCTACTTTAACAGCTACTATCACCTTCCTCTGGGTTTAATGTGCAGTTGTCTTTAAGAATTCTTCCCCCCCACCCAAATGTGCCTCTCAAACAGCTGATAAATGGAGTTTTCTAATACTAGATAGAATTGAAAACAAAACCCTTGTCTCTAAACACAGGTTCTAAATTTACTAAAAGAACAGAAGGGTCTAGGGTAACTCTTACGCACAAAATAGAAATCAAGTTGAAATACTAAAGAAGGTCTGTGGAATGCAAAACAGAACACATGTATTGTAATCTACAGTTAATTTCTGCAATATTTTACCTTCATGTGAGGTGAGGGATTAACAAAAATTGTGCATCAATAGATACCACTAAAAAAAAATTGATTATTTTTAAATTACCATTAAGTGTGCTACACACAAGTAGATTAACGCTTCTAACTAGAAGCACAGTTATCTCCAATGTTTACAAGCACGTTGTGTATCAGAAGTATTTTATATAAAGAAAGAAGGGTAAGGGGAGACAAACATGCCATGCATCTACCTAACATGGGATCTATCTGAAAGCATCTACCTGATTCAGATGATATATGAGTTTTTATTAAAGTCTTCAAGAGCAAATACCTATTCTAAAACCTAGAAATCCCGGCTCTGAAATTCAAGGATGTTTTGAAATTAATTAGATCAGCTTGAAGTGAAAGGGGATGGCTGGTAGCAATTAGCAGATATTTCTGGTAGCTCAAGACATAGCAAGAATTGTACTTTGTAATTAACAGATTCTTGAGCTTTCATTCTTGGATTATTTCCCACCAGCACAGCTTTCTCATAAATCTGAAGCCAATTTGCAAATGTCATTAATTTAAAAACATATTTTTATTACAATGACATCTTTACTATGAAAAATTATGATGAAAAATACTCACGTTCCTAGAGTTTCATTCACTATCTGTACAGAACACTAAGTCTTCATTACAAATTTATTCCTTCTGTTCCTTCAGTGATCTTTGATTTTTGTTTTGGAAAGTTTGTCTAAACCTGTTTTATAGTGAACAAGCAAATCTAAATGTCATTATAGATATACAGATAATAAAGGTCATGTTTTGAAACATATTGTAGCTACGCACTATTTTCTGTTGTGTAAAATTATTTTCTGTATTACTTTGATCATATTAGATGAAATTATTTTATACACTTATTTAGAGATATTCACACAGAAGTTGACAAGGTTTTCCACTGTCAGAGTGAGTGAGAAACCATGTGGAGAAAAAACCCCACCACCATATATTTCATAGTAGGGTTGACAGAAGTTTCATCAGCTTATACATACTGTAACAGTATATAGCGCTATCTTGAGAGAGTAGAAATATAGCCTGACGCTGCGCCTCGTGTTTTCAGTCCTAGAGTGCTAGTTCTGGGGGGTTTATCATGAGGACTTTTTTAGCTGCAGAATGTTTTACACATCTGCAGCATTACTCAGAACAAATTGGGCTCCCGTTCTTTCATTTCCAAGCTGTATTTGGGAAGGAAGTACTTGTGTTAATTTTGACAAGCTCTGCCTGCATCCTTCCCAAGGGCCACTGCAGGCACCTCGGGGCAGCACAGACTGCGGTCTGCAGCAGCCCTGGGTTGGACTGACTGACCGGGACTGGAGGTGGAAGATCAGAGGGCACAAAGAACTGTTGCTGTCTGTCCTCTCATTCAGCTTCTTCCCCTACCTTAAGCTGTGCACAGTGACACCACAAGTCTCTGACAAGCACAGTCGATCCCTAAGGAGTTGAACAGATGAGATGGCAACAGTCCCTGGCTTTGCAACGACAGACAAAGCAAGCAGGCAAGACCAAAGGCAAAAGGAATACTGGAAATATATGACTGTGAATTCTGCTTTGTGGTGTGGAACTTTCCTTGTTCTTGTGGTGTTATACTATCCTGCAAGTCACCTCCCGCACATAAGAGTTCCCAGCACCCTAAGACTGAGCAAGCAAGCACATGAGGACCCGTCACAGACTCCTCCAATGGGATACAGCACAGAAAATTACTGCTACTTTGATAATGACTTTTTTCTTCTAGGGAAATATTTTATTTCATTCTTTTCTCAAGCAGGTGATCAGAGCCCTCCAAGGTCACAAAATAAGTTGAGAATATTGCCAGCTCTTAGTTGCCTGCAGTCAGCAGCAATTCAGGCTCCCCAGGGTCATCAGCAATTCAGTTCCTCAAACAATGCAGAGGTGGGGGTGGGGGGTGGAAAATGAGACTGGACTTTAATTACTGGCTTCAAGTATCTACGCTAGGAGGAAATGTCTATTTAGTTGCTGGCTGTAGCTGTACTCCTCTGAACAGAGCAGGAAGAAGAGAAAGAAGCGATGGAAAGGTGCTCCTCTTAAGACAAAAAGTGAACAGGAGAATGAGAACAGATGAGAAGGAAGAATTAAAGCCACCTGTAACCTATGTCCAGAGGAGCTGAGCTGCTGCCAGCTCATGAGGTTGCTAACTCATGAGCCAAAACTACATTGTGTTCTCAAAGACTTTAAGAAAAATATATGTTTCAGTGTGTATCTAAAGTCCCCATTCCAACTTTTTCTCATTAAAAAGGAGACAATTGCTTCTTATTAATGAAGGTTTTCTTCAGAACATATGCCATGACATACACATTTTAGTGAGGCCTGTCATAAGTGATTTTTATATTACGATTTGTTCACCAATATTTGTAGTCCTATTCAGCTATGAGAAGAGGTCAGCTGGCTTTTTGTCATCGCTATTGACAGTAATAAGCATTCACTTTATCAAAGAATGAAAATAATCTATGTGATGAACAATGAGTTTCTGCTAAAAATACAATTCTTACTTGCTGTTTCTCTGTTATTACTTTCCCAAACTGCAAACAACATCAGTCATCGAAGACAAACTGCTGTGCTATGACAGAAAATATATGCTTGCCTTACAGTCAGGTTTTTCTTCTTTTATAATGGACATTATTCATAATGGAAATAGTAAATCTTAATGACTGGTTTCAAGAAATTTGGCATCAGACAAGTTCATATTTTATTCAATGTTTTAAGAATTGTTTTTCACAAAAAAATGTATAGTAAATCAAACCTCAAGAAAAATGATTCATCCATATAGATTCACAAGTTATTTAGAGATGATCATTGTAACCATGAAGTTTGGCCTCATGTACACCACAAGCTGCTGCATTTTTCCCTTACCAAATTACAAATTTGAAGTAGTGGATATGCACAATGACATGGCTTAAGTCAATGATAAATTTGCCTTAGATTTAGCTGGTGGGGTTTTGGGGGTTTTTTTTGGTTTTGTCTTTTTTTTTTTATTTTTTTTTTTAATTGTTGAAGCAAGACTGATTCATTCATGGCATTTCATTAGGGTGTACTGACATACCACCCTAATCACCGTTTCCCTTCCCCTTTTCTTAACCATTAACAGTTACAGACATAATCTCAAAATGGAAACCCCTATCTGTTACAAAAGAGAGGACCATCTAGTAGGAAGAATATAGGACTACTCTGTGGCAGACTTATCAATAGGATTTACTTGTTTGTAGGACTGTGTAAGCACATAGTAGTTTTGAAGTCAGTAAATACATAAAATTATAAAGCGTGTTTAGATTTTTCCCCAAAAGGGTTTTTTAACCCAATGTGTTAATCTTTCTCTTCTACTCCTTTTGCTCATTATTGAGCTTAACAGTGTGAGTGCCAGACTGGAAATTATGATGGTTTTCTCCTGCAAATAACAATGTTGATAGCCAGAGATAAAGGAATATCTTTCTTGGCACAATAAATCTTTAAAAGAAAACAAAAATGTGAACTAAATTGTAATCTAACAGGCCACTGTTATGCCCTTAAACAGTTATCAGTTTTCTTTTAAAACGACTGGAGTCTGGAGAAAGATTTTCTTCAAATTAAAAATGTGTTAATAATCAGAGAGAAGAGAGGCAGAGCTATCATAACAACATATCTCATATATACCTGGCCTCTGTAACATATTCACATCCTTAAATTGGCTTTAGGTTTCTTACATAATTTATTAGGAGAGTTAGGCGCCTCAAAATAGGATTAACAAGAGTGAACATGAAGAGTGGCTGAACTTAAAACACCAATACAGGGGGTTATTTAAAATGAATACCTCTTCAGGATAGTTATACAGAGATACCTTCATAAACCTGGGGCTCAGAGCTGAAATTTTCTGCACCTGTCATAAGCACAAGTGATTTTTATTTCAAAGACTGTCAGTTATATGTGTGTCTATTTCCCTTTTTATCAAACAGGTTTACGGTTAAAGTACTTTTAAGTAATTTGGAAATCACCGTTCAATTCTTTTCTCTGAGAGGATTTAAAACATTTTACCTTCTACAAACAGAGCACAGCATCCAGGCTGGGTGCTGGGCATGAGAGGACCCAGCTCGTCCTCCTGAAGCTCTTTCACTTTGCACTAAGCCATTAGATGTCTGCTCGTCCAGCAACTGCACTGCAAAGATTAACAAGGTGCTCATCAGAGGAGGTAGACTGCTGATCCTATCCAGCAACATATAGTAAATCTATGAAAAATTTTCCCACAGTAATATTGAACTAGACTTCCTGAATATAAACTTAATCAGTAGTATTTAAGCAACGGAAAGAAAAAGCAACAGAATTATTATTAACAAATTTGATTTCTATGGAAAATTTTTATGGATAAGCTACCCCTCTTCCTTTCTCCCCCTCTGGCTTTTGAAAATATTTGCATTATATTCTTGACAGCAGAAAAATTTGTCACTGTAACTCCATGTGATTCTTGTCACTATGGTACAGGTTGTTTTGTGTAATGTTTTGGTTTAGTCAGCATGGAAGAAAGAATTGCACACTAACATGTTAACAATGGTATACTGTGGCGCACTGGTCTAGTTAATGTGGCTTTTGCAAATTTACTTACATGGCAATTCCCACTGGACAGCTGCAGAAATTATTGCTTGTTTGGTGTAAGTCAAGCAGCTAGAAGACAAAAACAGTTAACAGTGTTACCCTGAAAGGAAGGAACTATCAGTAGCATGATCTCTTTATTGTAATCTAAACTGAAAATGGAGAGGTATCAGATAGCATCACCATTTCTTAATAAAATTAGAGAAATCACAACACAACAACACACAAAAGAGAAACAGCATTTAAAAGAAAATATTTACCTTGAATGTTCTGCTGAATGTATATTTTTCATGATATAGTTGAATAAATTAAAGTCCAATTCCATTAACTATAATCTTTGCATGAAGTTATAAATTGCACTTAAATTTTTTCTCGATTGAGGTGGTTTCAAAAACTTCAGCTCTTGGATGAACACAAAACCACACAGAGTTTAAAATAAATAGAAAATGTTAGAATTCTTATTCGCTGCTTTACCCAAAACAAGGACTGATGCTGATAGCATGAAGGGTAAGCAGTGATTATAACAGTACAGAAGTGGAATGCAAGCAAAACATTGAATTTTATTGCCTGCCCTGTAGATTATTTTATCTTTTTAGGTATCTATGCCTCTGTAACCAATTTTTGGAAGAATTCCAATAGCCTGAATGAGTATCAAGGTTCGGAAAAGGGAATTAAAATGCTTGAGAAAACAACTGGAACGCAGTTTGCTACTTAGAAATTATAAAAACATTCACAATTCCTTTCTCACTTTTTACCAGGTAATAATACAGACTAATAATTTAAAAACCAGTCACCACATATTGCCTCTGAGCACATTTATTCATCATTAGCATTATTTGACATAGGACAGTTAATAATATAAATTTACCTTTCTGTGAAAATCAAATCTGCTGTGGGTTTTAAAGAGTTATGCATCCAGCACCTCTGTACGTGAAACTGCCATTTCAAGACCACTTGTATGTACCCCTCAGTAAAACATGATTAACCAAATTCTTTCTTGCTTCACTTCAGTAAACTCCCACTTGATGGAAAGTCTTCTGCTGAAATGAGTAGAAAACATTTGCCTACAGCTTTTTATGTAAGCATGTCCTCTATCTAATTACAAGACATTTGTACCTTATGGAAACTCACCATATAATACCTCTTGTATTTATGAGTAATGCATCTGCAATGGTAATTTTCTTTTGCCCAAAATATCAATGATTATCACAATTTTAAGTGAAAATCTAATTTAAATTAGAAACAGTTATTAAACTGCCAACATTTACAAAGACCACCACATCATTGCTACTGCATGGAAAACATAACCTTGTGAGAAAACAAAAAATTTCTCTCCCTTTCTGACGTGTAATGAGCATAGTTCACATAAATGTGCTGCTTGTTCTTGTTAGCAAGTTGCTAATGGTAAACAAACACAATAATGACTCACTGAAAAATCTCATAGTTTACACAGCATTATTTGCAGATGCATTTTCAGCACTGTACACGTATTGCCTGAACATGAGACCTCTGTGGCAGGTTTAAAATATTCCTATATTAAGCAAAGGTCCTACAGTGCTTAAGAATACGGAAAGCTTTCAGGACTGCAGAGACTACTTGTGGAGGAGGCTCATTCCCATCAAAAACTGTAGAAAATAAACCTAAATTTTGAAAAGAACGATCAAACAACCCCTCCCCTTGAATCAGCAAATCAAACAGCAAAATAATCAGCAGGTGGCCAAATCACTCATTGTCTTTATCAGTAGAAGAGCAGAGAGGGCCTGAGGGATTGCTGGTGATCACCTCAGGGGTTTTGCAGAACAGCAGGGAACTTCACCCAGTTTTTTGTTCAGCAGAAAACCTACATTTTGTAGTCTGGCAACTTCCTTGCTTAACTCAGAGCTAACTTTTCCATGTAAAAATGACTGCAAGCACTAGAAATGAAGGAGCAGAAGCAGCTCTGTGCTAACAGCACGTGCACAAAACCCATATGGCTGGGCACTGTCTTTATAAACATTGCCTACGGATGCAAAGCTGAAAGGCTTTGGGTCATGGAAAGGCATTTTAGGAAACACTTGTGTGACCTCTGATGTTGGGGTTTTTTGCATGGAAACTGGCATCAAATACAATCTGCTGACACACTCAAGATGCCCTTTGAAATGGAGAAGCACATCCTCAGAAAGCATCCCCAGCTGAGGAATCAAATCTTCCATTTCTTTTCCAGGAGCCACAGATAAAAACAAACAAACAAAAAAATCCCCTGCCTTCATAACCTGCGTTTAAGCTCTGCTTTGGTAAGCCCTTGTTATTCTTTTGGTTAGTTGTTTGTGAACACAAAAAATAGCTTTGAAGTAACGTCTGTAATATCATTGATAGCATTTCAGTTATCTAGAGATTATAAGCAAGAGAATGATGCAAAAATAACTCACTTCTTTTGATTAAATAAAAAAAAAACCCAATGGCTTTGCTGAGGTGACTTGACCTAGGTGGAAAATAACCCTAATAATTTTCTATCTAATAGATCTGGATGGATGAAGGATGCTTTTGTTGTAACCCCTATATAACTGAAGCTTAACTTTTTTTTTTTTTTCTTTTTTCTTTATACAGGCATAGGATAAATTATCAATACATTCTTTGGCACTTGGAAAGAGTTCTGTTCCTTATGCAAATCCCCATGATCAATTTTTAACATGAAAAGAGAGAAGAAAGGAACAGAAAACCACTGTCAAGTGTTATCAACAGGTCTATAAAGACTCAAGAGACATGGCGAATGAAGACCTTGTCTTTCAAACCTGGCTTTGAGACATTATGAGTTTGCACTACATGCATCAATTCCATTTCTACTGTGAAATAACTTCTCAAACTGACTGTTAATAAGCCATGCTTAAAACCATTAAATTCTTGGAAAAATAAGATTTCTTAAGTATTGCTGGAAATGGGCAAAATAAAGATCTCATAAACAAAAAACCCTGGAAATTTCTTTAAGGAGCCATTATGATCATGACATAAGTAGGCTGAAGTTTATAGTTTTCCATAAAATAGAGTTCATTTGTTTAAAATTGCAATGGAAGAATTCAATACAGAAATGTAAAAACCATTAATGCATGCCAAAGTGAAATAAATTAGAAACGCAGGAATTAGTATAGACATTCCATCTCTAATTCATTCAAGTTCTTTTATCTTCTTTTGGTATAATACACCCTGGACAGAATGTTAGCTTAATTTTGAATTTACTGGTTTAAAAGGTTTTTGTCAGGAACTTTTCATAAGCTAATGGAGAAATTTGTGTTGAATTATCACTGCTTTATCTGAAAAATTTTTTAGCAAACTCCAAGGCAGTAAATGACTCCTAAAAATTTATGCGAGCATGTTTAACCGTACCAGTGGTATAGGCTACGCAAGAGTAACAGCATTCTCTATAGGAGTCTCTGTTCCACCATGCTGTGCATTGTACAGTGAAGCCAAAGTGCATAAACTTAATGGAGAGGAAAGATGATCATGTGCTAATACTTTCCCCTTTCTCAGTATGTAACCATCACCAGTCCTCTTGTAACAGAAGAAGGAACTGAAGTCAACACTGTAAGATGAGCTTAGTCATACCTTTATGTGACATAGTCCCGTGAATAATTTATGTATCAGACGCAGATCTCGGAGATGCTAATCTTTCACAGAGCAGTAGTCAGAGCCCACACGGAGACTGCAATCATCATCTCATGAGCCACATGGCACAGCTGCCCTACTGAAACCACAGAGAACAAGGCAAGGGGTCAGCTTTGCTGCCAGCACTTCCCTGGCACAGGAAGGTGCAGAGGGCTGAGAGCTCTATTTCGGCAAATGGATTCCCCAGTTTTGGCTCAAGTTCTGCACAACCTGCCTGTCTCCTGTAGATCTCGGCTCACGGAACAGTTGAGATGCCATGCTACCTTCCCTTTTCCATCACAACAAACCAATTGCGTATAGCAAGTCACAAAAGGAAAGTTAAAAAACCATTTTCAGCTTTACTCTAAGAATATTACTGAATCAACGGAGCTACACAGTTTACATTAACACTGCGTCTGGGCACTGTTTCTGGGGAAACTTCCCACACGGTATTTTCACCTGGAAATGGAAATCAGACCTAAAGCAATTTAGTGGAACAAGCAACATTCAAAAATGAATATTTCCATGAAAATACTGCCCCTACCCCCTTCCCCACCCGATTCCCATGTAACAACATCGATATAATGAAAGGAATTACCAGGTTTGAGGAACTGTGAAAATGCACTACATGTTGTTAGTCTTTAAGGGAAGGATTTTCAGGTAGCAAGTAATCTAAAAATCAGTAATAGATCAATATGATACCTAATACTCATACTAATTTAGTGTTGTTATGTAATTATTATGTAGCTATTTAATTGCACATCACATGAATCATTTTACAAGGAAATATTTTTCATAGTTGCATGCCATGCTGAAAAAAAAGCACATAATTAGTATGCAATAAGGGCATGTTTCCAGGACGCAATGCTTGTGTTTAAGAAGCAAATAGATAAGGTCACTAGACTTCTGGTCTTGAAGAATAACAGAGAATAAATAATTCTTCAGTGATTCTTAAATATTAATTTCTAGATTAGGAGATTATACTGAGTGTTTTTATGACACAGGGATGCTACAGTCAGGCTAATTTAAAAGAAATATTTTAAGAAATTATGAGAGAACTATTTAAAATTGTTACAATTTTCTGATTATTCTTTGGTGCAAAATTGCAAGACAGAGGAATAAGGAAAAAGCTTGAAATTGAGACAAGTGAAGAAGGGAAAAGCAAACATGAAAATACTCTAACTGGATAGGGAAAATTATTAAATAGGGTGACAGTATGAGAGTACTAACTTAAGGTACAGCAAGCTTGCAATCATCTAACTACAAAAGCACCTTGATTTACATTATCAAAACTGTAGTATTTTTGTGCTTCAGTTCAGAAATAAAATGTTACAGCAGGAAAGTGACCTTTATAAAGGGGGAACAGGATAGGCATGGCAAGGAGTTACTCTTTTAGATAACCATCACAGTTCTGTTCTGTAAATCTAAAAATCTCATCTTCACTTACCTAAACAAACCTATGAAAGGATATTTCTCGATGTCATCCCAACTGAGCACCATCAGAAACTGAACTGGAAGCTGTATAATTAAAACATGCTTCATTAGACCCCTTCTTGATAAGATCGGAGAACTGAACACACATGGGTAAGGATTAGCTAAAGTGCAGATTTTAGTGTGAGATCTAAAAAAAAAAAAAAAAAAAAAAAAAAATAAAAAAAAAATCACACTTTTTTCTTGCTGTCAATGAATGTTTGGGGAAAATACTACAACTCTTGAAACAATATCCCATTAAGATCTATCCTGAAGTGATATGAAATTAGCATTTATATCTTGTGAAGCTGTGGGACCCCACATGTGCATCCCACATCCTTCTCACTTGAAAAGATATCCACTGACTTCTCCTTTTATGTTTCTATCCACTTACGTGACACTGAAAAAAAAAATAATTAAAATTTTAAAAAAGTAGTAGTACTTGTTGAAAGGTGCCAAAATTAATCTTTCACATTGCGTAGGTACTAACAGGAAAAGAAATATAAAAGAAAAAGTGATATTCAGCATCTAATTCTCCTATCGGCAATCTTATTTTTAAAAGTACTAATATGCAAAGATGATGACTACTTCTTTTATTTATTTTAGAAAACCATAAAAAGAAGCCTGACTCAAATATTTTCACCTTGGATGGCTTCATTTTCTGCTCCAAGAGAAGAGGGGCTTAAAATCTATTCATAGCAACAGAATTATTTAGACAAAGCTGATTATTGGAAAATAAATTCATATTGAGGAGATTAAAAAACTAGAGCCATTGTTATTTACATTAAATAGATCATCAGGATTAGTAGTACATTTTAAAAATTTGGGGTTTTCTCATAAAATTTTTAAACATACAAAAGCACGGGGTCAATCTTTAATCTAGAAAACAGAGAAATACAGTATCTGCTGCTTATGTTCATCAAGTTTTATTTTAAGGTTACATATAGGTAATAGGTCTTACTGCAATATAATGTCTTTGACACAGTGGACATACTACCTGATGCCTGAACAGTGTCAAAAAGACTGAAGTCTCAAAAGCACTTCCCTCAAAGCATGCACTGTGATGGTGCCTTATAGTTGGTATCCTAACTGCAGCAGCAACAATGCTCAACGGACCCTAACCGAAGTCCCAAAACATAATTTTTATACCAGAACAAATGTTCAGCTGTACTTTAAATCTAACTTTCAGTTATTTATAACCGCTTCCACAAAACTGTGTGGTAACAGGTGTGCTTCATAGAAGTACTACACAAATATCAGACACAGGGCGAAAAGCTTACCTAAAACTCATGGTTCCATGCAAACATGACAGGCATTACCTTCTTACATTTGATGGTAGACTGGCACTTCATTGAGTTTATAAATGGCTGAGATTAAGTAACAGAACCTATACTGAGTCCGTAATTCAGAGACAAATTGTGCCAATGTTGATGCTTCATGCTTGATCTCTTAGTGCAAATCCGACAGGATGCCAACCAGCAAGGTGATCTGAGTAGGAGCCGAGACACCTCAAACCAGAAATAACTAGAGACAGAAAAGCTATCACCAGGACAGTGTTATGTGTAGTACACTTTCACATGAATTAATCATGGAACCGGAAGAAAAGAAAGTGAGCTACAGAAGAACTACTGACAAAAATGCTCGACAAGTGTGAGGAGAAAACGGGAGCACTGATGGCAGATGTAAATGAATCATTCCAAAGGTTGCGACAAATAGATTGCCCTCCCGGTTTGTAAAGGCAGCCACTCAATACTACTTTTTGTTTCCTTTTCTTCTAAATCCATTCAGATCTGTGGGCCAAATTCCATTCCTGTCTAAGTTAAGTTACCAGTTACCAGAGTACAGGCACAAATGGAGTCATGGTTATTCCGGGTTTTGGGAGGTTTTTTTCCTCCTATTTTAAAATACAATTCTTTAACATAATAATATCAAACATCATTGTGTTTTTCAGCATGAGAAAAATGCAGGGAAATTAATATACTTATTAAACTTCTTAATTTAATGAGGGATGAATAGAACTCGGGGTGATCATGAGATTAATAGTCTTTACAAGACACTTTGGAGCAAATTAGACAGGGACACTTAAAGCATGCAAGAGATTACATAAAGGACATGGGATGACCGAGATTCTAAGTTTTATCACACAGTTTCCAGGTCAGGCAAGTGAAGAAAAGCAAAATCAACTCTGAAATTGTGACAACTGTTGAAATATAACTTTGCAGCTTTAGGATATATAGATGTTATATAGATATGTATACACATATATTTATAGATATAGCATTAAGACAGAAATATGCACATAGAACACACATTTTAAAATTCAATGATACTTTTCTGCACAGCTGCCACAAGTATATCCACATTTATCAATAAAGAATAAACAAGACCTTTATTTTTTCATATTTTGAATATATTTAGAGCATGAAAGAATGTAATATTACTATATATTGTATCAGGTCTTTATTAACAAGTAACAAAAACATATTAAGCCCTCTAATACTCTCAAAATCCACTACAAATGCATACAGAATTACATACCTAAGCAGTAAAAGACACTGAGGTAAAAAAAATCTTAAATTACAGCTTGACATTTTTATTTATTCTGTTACTTTCTCTCTTTAAGGGAGACATTGTTCTAATTTCCTGGTTTAGGTATTTCAGTAGCACTTTGTAGCAAAACCTCAAAAAGTGTTTTAACCAAGAATTAAAATGTACCAACCATAGGCAACTATAACCCAGCTACCATGATCATAACATTTTTTTGCTTAGACTGTAGCTGAGTACAACCGATCATTATGCTGAAATCATAATGCTTCATATAATCAAATAATTTCATTGAGAATCCAATTTCCAAAGAAAAAAATAAAATAAAACAGGAAGAAATAGGCAGATTTGTTGGACCCCAAGTCAATATTTTCAAAAAAGTTTGCTTGAAAAGCAATTTGATATGGATAATTTCTACAACTCCAGGTTTTATTCCGCTCAGAACTGGGGATTGATTTTTAAAGTGTTTATTTCCTTTCCAAGTGGAACATGATGATCCAGTCATACAACTTCTGAGCTCAGTTTCCATGGAGTAGTGATTCAACTGAACTGCCACTGTGCATTTGGCATCTAAATGCATAACAGTAGAATTTATTGCTAGATGCTGAGATTATTTTTTATTTGAGGTTTTTATTTCATCTTTCTGAATTTCTTGGTTACATACATTTTGCCAGCTCCACAAGCTCCATAAAATGTCTTTTATGACCATCATTAAAAAAGATATTAAATCATGCTTTGGAATAAAACAAGAACAGCTACCCACACATTGACAGAACAAATCACAATAGTACCTATGTGAATCCATTAAATGGACAAACTAATTAATTATTATCCATTAGATCATTTTGCCCCAAAAACATTGACCAGATTCAGAACCATAGTAAGCACACTCTGGTCAGGCAGTAAACAGCATGATACCAGCTTGCACAACTCTGAGGCCACTGCATTTCCAGATAAGCATCACTTGTATAAAAGAAAAAGCAGCTCTCACCTAATTATGGTCACTTCTAATGCCTAGATGTCTCTAATCTTTGTTGGATGTTTGTTCATCCTACACCTGCACTGTGAAAAACCTCACTAAATTTTACTGTCTTGTAAATTACCTTTCTCCTTATCACTGGCCAGAGAATATATCTTCCATTCTGAATATCCTATGCATTATCCAATCCACAAGTGTCATAAATCCTTCCCAGATGCCGGACATGAAAAGACCAGTTTTAAAATCCCCTATTAAGCAGACCTCATACAATGATGTCTTAGGCAAGTATCTTAATTAAGATGTCAAAACGGAGACTTTATTAGCTCAAACCTTGCAGTTTGTGATGTACCTTTGCAATGTCTTTTGAAACAATGTTGCCCTCTAGCTCCTATAGAATGAAAACAAAATGAAGTCATTTTGTAAAGTACATCATGTGACTTGGGAAAGGCAAATCCAACTTACAGATTGCCTGTATCTTTCTTATCCTGGCGAAATCCTTAGCCTCACTGGGATTTTATAGCTCTAACTGAATTAGCACTTCAATCAATAGCCCCAGAAGTTGATGAATTAAATAAATTAAATCATTTACCAATAAAAAAAGAGAAACTATAGTATGGTGTCTGCCGCCACTATTTCTATAATGACATTTTTTTCTTCTAAAAGATGCTATTTTGACTATGAGGTAAATACATGCTGAGTTGTGTCCTATGGTATGAAAATCCAAGTTATGAAGTACTTGGAGGACTCAAATATTAAAAAAAAAAAAAAATCAATTCCTTCATAAGTATCTCTGAATTTCAATGACTTTTAATTATAACCTAAAAGGGTACTTCATCAGAAATTACAAATAATAACTTAAAAACCTGTCAGAATGATATTCCACTTCTAAGGGGAAAAAACTGTCCTCAGACTGATCAAAGGCATCACACGTGATAAAATTGCTGTGGTTCACTGTATAGAAAGAATGGATCTGAGCCAAGAGAGTTGGACAGTTGACATACTGCTAATTCACATTCCTTCATTCAACAAAAATATTCTGTGGATTTAAGAATGACAATTAGCTACACATCTTCTAGTAAACAGATTTGTTTGGTTGGGTTTTGTCAGGGCTTTTTTCCAATATCTGAACCTTGTTGAAAACGGAGCAATTTCTTTCGAGCACCTTATGTCTCATCTCCTGAATATCTGCTCAGGGCATTATTAGTACTGACGACTAAGAAATCTGTTGTAGAACAAATGTAAGAACTCGTTCTGAAGAGCGTTCAGGACAGTAAGAACTAAAAAACCTACAAGTTCAGGTACTGAATCCATTACAACTTGTTCAAGTTATTTTCCTGAAGTCAGCTGCGGTACAGTGACCGAGCCCCTGTGATTCGGTAAGCAGAAGAGGGAAGGAGTCCCATTCTGTGGGTAGGCACTGCAGTTCTGCTAGTTCAGGGTAATCTGCCTGTGAAGAGCAGTGAGATCATGATGGCAGAGACTTTACCTATTCCCTGACTGTATAGCTTCTTGAGAACAGGCCTCCAGATCATCTACCCTTCTTCACAGAAAAAGGTGTTTTTCTTGATAAACCTTGGCTAAGTATATACACACACATATAATTTCCAGAGGGTGAACTTAAGAACTTGAAGACATCAGTAACTCCTTATTTAAACTGTCAGCAGAATTTATTGGGAGAGTTACCAAATCAATTACAAAGTGTAAGTCGTTCTAATATGAAAGATGAAGAGTCCTAGTTCAGATTTTAATTCCATTTGCAAATAGCAAAGCATTCCTCATTATCTCATTTGTTGCATTTGTGGCTGTCAATGTCAATCATAAAGATAATAAAAAATAAACTTTCATAAGCTATCAATAAATCTATTTTTAACAGTGTTTAAAACAGAATAAAAGTTCTTTTAATGCCTATACTTATTTTCAAATAATAGGCTCTAGTTTATTGTCAAATATAAGGCTCTAGTCTTGTCATGTCAGCTTCTTTCTCTTGTTAAGAGAGAAGAGCTTCTTGCTCCTTTGGTCTTTAGAAGAAAAATCAATGTATTAAAACTGTAATACTAAGAAACATACTACAAAAATATACATTTCCAGATAACTTGCAGAGGTAACAAAGTATTTCTTGTTTTCTGTAAGAGAGCAGTATGGATATTTTTGAATATATATACATATATATATATTTGGAAAATACAAACTATTTGCCTATCAACGTCAGGCTGATAAAGGAATATATATTGGCTGATTTCATTTTGTTTTGAGGGTGGGGTTTTGCCTTTTTTATTTATCCATATAATTTTATTTTTTAAAGCTAAATATGTTCAGACATTTTCTTGGCATCTCTAAATTCCCAATGTCAGCGTTGTCACGAGAGCAGCTGTGAAGTATATTATAAGCATTTGTTAACTGTACTTAGTTTATAAGAGAATAAAAAAGGAATTTTTGTGTTAAGGCAGTCTTTCTTTCATATGTAAAATAAAACATCGCTGAAAAAGGGAAGATAATTTTCTTAAATTATCCAGAAATACTAATGAAGATCTTTACTGTAATAACTCAGAGTCACAACTTTAATTTTCTCTAAATAGTTTCCATATTCACCAACTTGACCCTAGAACTCTGCAGTAGTTTAACACCTCAAATGCCTTCCTATAGATTTGCATTCCTTTTATTGGGTTTTAATACGGCTCCAAAAGATGATTCCTCATACTTATTTGAACATAAAAATTTTTCCCCTTCTCTCTGGATAGCCTAATACACCTAGAATTTACATTTCTAACATCTTACTTATGAAGGTAAGGGAATGGAATAAAAATAAGAGGCATCTTTTTTTCCTAATTGTCCCTCAGATTTATGTAAATTTGCATCTCTACTTAGTTATTCATTGAGCATCTGGGAAAATTCAAAGAAATCTGTTAACTTTCATAAAATCAGACATTCTTCCTCTTTATCTTATCTCTCCAACATCATATACTTAAGAAACACTTCCAAGTTTGCTGTAGGCTAGTAAAACTATGTGTAGCTTTCCTTTTCACAGTACAATGGAGTAAAGCAGCAAAAGAAAAATCTACCAGAACAGATCTTATTTACAAAAAATGGAAAAATACATTGCAGTTAAAGCAGCAGGCTTTAAACAGAGACCAAGTAATTCAGTAGTAACAGAAGTGATGAGAGAGAAAAAACCCAACCAACCAACAACAACAACAAAAAAAAAACAAAACAAAAGATAAAAAACCCACCACTTTTCTGTAAGGCAGAAGTACCCAGGGAGCGTGAACGCAGTACAAACTTTTAAAATATTTATTTTGCATCTGGGGAATAGTGCATGAAATAAAAAAAAAACCTTACATTCTATAGGAGCCATTTCCTCTCTACAAGAAACAGTATGCTGGCTTTTTTTTCTTGCCAATTGTCTGTTATTGTTCTGCCAGAGATAATAATACCAAAAACTATTGACAAAGTGAAGTCTCATACACTGAAGGCAAATGCTATGCAAGTGCTTTACAAAGTCGATTTCTGTGAATAAATCACCCATCCAGTATGAGAAAGTGATGCTATACTGACCTGGGTGCAGACTCACATCACCTACCTGCCTGCCCCTATTTTTTTATTTTTTTTTATGGGAACTGTTGACAAATAGTGTTACAACAAACAGGTCCTTGCACCTAGCTGTGGAATTTTTAAGCAGATGCTACATTCAGGCATGTTTTATTATGGACTCCACATTCTTGCAAGAGTTTCTTTAATTAAATGTGTAGAATATGTTTAAAACAGACTTCTTTTTTTTTTTTTTGCCAGTAGTACTTAATGCTGTTTAATTATTATTTCCAAGCTTGTGCTGAATTCTAATGGAAAAACAAAGAAAAAATACCACTGCGTATTTGCCACTTATAAGCAATTTCTACCCTTTCTGTGTTCACAGTCTTGAATATAGTTATACAGAAACTTCTCAGAGCTCTCTGTTCTTGGAATTTAAAGATCATACATGGGAATGTGGCTTATCTGCCAACATTTGTGCAGGGTTCAGCAATGGAAAAAAAACCCTTTGTAGAATAAAACATAATTCTTCTCAGAAACAAAGCCAGCATAAGCAGAGAAAAGGAAATGTAAACCAGCAGGATTGGAACAGCAGTAGGAATCTGCTCTCCAGAAGATTCTGGTATTAATAAAAACACCGAACAAAAAACCAAAACAAAACTATTGCAAGAATAAAAGTCTAGTATTTTTTAAAAATGAGAATTTTGAGGGGTGAGAGGAGGCAAATATGATTTAGCACTGCACCACCACCACCGACAAAAGAATTCCTTGTACATTCTATAGTATAATAAATGTTTTACATTTAAATACATAAATGAACATACTGCATATATAAATTTGGACAGTAAGATATCATATATGTATTAGCATAAAGTCAATTAAAACCAAAATCCCTGAAATAGCATCACCGAAAAAAGTATTTCCACAACTTTGAAACTAAATATCAGAATCTTTTACCTCATGAAGATATTTCGAAATTGAAGTGCTCCTGAAATACTTGCTGACAAAAAGGAGAAATATTATATAATCATAGTTAGTATCCCACCTTTAAGAAATGTACTTTGAGATTGCTTACTGATAACGGATGCACATGAAAGTTCACTGCATCCCAAATGAAGATATCTAAAAAATACTGAAATCCAACTCATCTGAAAAACCTGTGAAGAAAACAGAGGCTGTTGAGCTGTGTTTCACAGAAAACTGTATAAAATATGCTAAAGGACTCTGATATGAAAGCTGAATGGGATTTGAGCGTGTTTTTTAGGTACAGAGACAAATAAAACTGCTAGAATTGTGAAACAACCTTACCTCCTCCCTAGTCATGATTAGCTTGCAGTGTGGTAGGATGATGACAGAAATAGCATCATGTTTGGGCATAGAAAAGGATAAACTGATGACATGATGTATGGAAAATTATGGGGTTTTGCAGAGTCAGAGAAACTTCAAACATGCTTTTCAGAAGCTAGAGCATTGGCCATAATGATGGAGCATCACTGATGGAAATGTGCCCACCTTTTAATAGAAAGATTAAGCATCTGAACGGAGATAACTAAATTTGCAGGACTGAATACTTGACAAGAAATTTGCATGCAAGCAGTTGAAAGAGAAGGAGCAATAGAAGATGAAACAGCAATGATTCCAAAAGCTAATTCTAGCAGCATCTTTTTGAATCAGAGAAAGGTCACAGCCACCGAGTCTAGGAATGCAATTACACCACTAAAGATGCAAGACGAACAGGGTGTAGCTGTGAGTTTGCAAGTGTGAGCAACAAAAAAGTATGAGATCTTGAGATGCCATTGTGAAATAAATCAGCAAGATTCACATACACAGACTGAAGCACAAGACCAACCAAAGATGAAATCAAGAAATCAGGCTTCAGTAGTCAGAAGGGTAGATGGAAAATACCCACAACCTTTCAGAAGGGAGACCAAGAGTGTAAAGCTCAGGATCTCCACCGTACTGGTAAAAGCTTTTGATTGACCACTATCATGTCAATATTTCTAAAGTACATGACATAACCACCTAGTATGTTATTGCTACTAATACCACACTTCACAATAAGTTGTGAGGTTACAGATTCAGAGGTCTAGAAACACCAAAAAATGTTAAAATATTGGCTCAATTGAGTCATCCTGTATAGTGTTACTTTGGTTATATAGTTTCCATATGAATTTAATTACAGGAAGAGATACAGAGAGCTGATACAAATATAAGCAAAATCTACTCAAAAGCAAAAGAATCTTAACTTCTGGAGATAGTTTAGTTCTGCAGCCTTGCAATAATTTCTTCTGATTTTTTTTTTTCTGCCTAATAAGGCATAACAAAAATAAAAGACACAGTAAATCCTGAATTAAAGTGTCAGTCAGGTTTTGCGGAAGTAGAAACTTTTTTTTTGACATTTCTAGTATATCTCATTTATAGTACCTTGTTATCTTGGGAGGTAAGGTCATTTTCACTTCTTCAGATATGCCTTTCATAAAAGCTTATTGCTATAAAATGCAGCAATACTTTAATTACAGCTTGGAAACTATATAAATAAATAAAAGTTAAGTAAAATAAATACATCTACTCTTTCTAGATCTTGACTTTCTTTATGGTCAATCTAATTTCTCAGCATTCCTATCTTAATAGGACTTTAAGAAAGTTAAAAGACTTAAACAAGTTAAAATACAATCACCTATAACTATGCCAAAACATATCTCAATGTATGCACATATCAATAAGATATTTTTAGCTTATACAGCTCTAATTAAATTAAAAACAATTTTTATCAGCATGCATTTTGGAGTTTGCTGATTCTTTTTATGACCTGAATAAATACATTAACTTTAAATTTTACCATCAAAGCAATTCCTAGTGGAATAATTGCAATATAGCATGCAAATTATCCTGAGAACCCAGCTAATATAAATGAGAATTAACAGTGAATAAATCCTATATAATCTTACAAAGAGTGTGTCTAAGACCATAGGACCTTACAGTTATATCTGTCTTTTTCACTTTTTCTTATATATTTATATTTGATAGCAAAGTATAAGTAAATATTTCCTAAAAGGAAACAAACACATAGTACACTTAACTGGTGATGAAAGACTAATCAATCTATCCTTGTAGTGTTTGCATTAACAGCATAATTCTGAAGTTATTGAACACTTTGAAGCCTCATGAAGCTAGTGGAGAGCGTTGATGCTTAGCATCCCTTAGGAACTATCAAATGGAAGTCAGTTCTCCCAGTGTACACCTTCACACTAAGTGGCAAAAATCAAATATACCCTGTGAAGTTCACACACGTTCAGGATGCCAACATAGAGTTCTGCACTAGGTAAATCTTGCTTAGTTATTCAAATTAAAGGTTTAAACAAGATATTTAAAGTGTTCTCTGCTCCAGGTGTTTTGCTTTGAAAAGGATTAATGCAACACCACTGATTCTGAAAATGCTTCTGCAGTACCGACTCAACAAGTTCACTAATGATGCAGAAAAGCTACACTTGCCAAAAAATGTATAGGATACTGTCTTCAAGATGTCTAATATGGATATATAGAGTCTGGCAGGCAGACATGAGCACATTCTGCCTATGTTCTGAATAAAGCAGATGCCATCCTTCTTGAAACCAAACCCAATTAGCCTCAGTTAACACGACATTGAACTAATAAATTGAAACTTGAGGTTAGATATAACTTTTGAACATTTTCGTGGGAAGCTTTTTTGTAAGCTGCCCCTATTCCCAACCTTCCTCTCACCATTTATTTGGAGAAAAGAGTTTGGATCTAGATTTGTAAATGGAAAAGATGGCCATACTCGTTAGCTTCCAGTAATTCAAGGGAAGGCATCTTAATCTCAGTCCTGTCAGTCCCCATGAATGCTTAAGTTCTTTAAGGCAGAAATACAGTTCTTCCCTCTCCATTTCCTTATTTAATCTCTATCATGTTTACAGAAAGCTATAAACATGTTATATCACAATAAATCATTCAGTCTTTACTCTAGTGTCAAATGATACCTCAAAAATCTTTCCTCTATTGATCAACATAACATTTAGAGTTAGAGTAGGTCTGAAGGAGTTAAAACTTAATCCCTCTTCCAAGGCATAGAAGTCAGCTGAAATTTGGTCATAAGGCTCCTAAGCAATTCTGAAAAATGTGACCTATATATTTACCAATACATATAACAGAAAAATGAAGTGCTCGGAAGACAGACTATATCCAGGCAAACCTGAATGTAGCAGAAATATCTCATATTCCATAAGGTTTTTCTTCTGATACAGTAACAAATACAGTAAATATTCTGAGCTCCCTGGTGGGAGCTGTGCTCAGATCATAAATTATTTTCACTGGGGCAATTATGAAGACCTGTTGTTTCACCTATTGTATTATGATCTACTTGAGAGAACGTGAAAACAGCTTTTGCGCTTTGGTACACAGATAACCCCTACTTGGAAAAAAAAAAAAACAAAAAAAAAAACCCAAACAAACACCCAAATCTACTCCTCTGAAGATCTTCACATTTCAAATATGTATGAAAGCAAGACAAAGTAACAACTGGATATTTGTCCTAGTAAACTATTTCAAACACAGAAGTATATTTCAGTTATTTGACTAAATGTATTATGGCTGCATTCACAGAAGTGTACGGTCCTACTCAAAGCCCCTAAATAATTTTTTCTACTGATGTTTTAAACTTGGTCCTGAATTCCTAACTACCTGGCTAAGCCTGCTGAAATGGCCCATAAAACGCCTTCTTGGTTTAAGACTATGGGATCTGGCTACTTATCTGAGCCAGCTGATTAAAAATTAATGGCACCTGCTGCATCAGAGGAAAGGAACAATTAAAGCTGGATGCCAGGGTTTCCCAGCATGGCTGTGGACCACACAAACTGTAAACAGTGTCAGATATAGTACAGTGCTATACAATAACAATTCATTCCTAGATGCTCTCACTAGTTACATATTCACTGCACACGTCAACGCAAGACTGACATGTAATGGTAGTAGCACATTACATCTGTATTCTAAGTGAATCTTCCATTAGTGAACTACACAGACAAGATTAAATCACTGATACTGCAGTTATCTAAATGAGCATTTGATTTAACACACAGATATTCCTTTGCAGTCCAAGGGACTGTGCATAGGTAAAGAGCAAAATGAATCTTAAGTATTGACAAGTTTGGATCTTTTTGTTACTTTAGAAGATATCTCTTTAGGATTTCAAAAAAGAATACCATAAAAAGCAAAAGGAAAAATATAAGAAAAAAAATATTTTCATCTTGCTTTGTTATCACAGAAGCAACATAAACCAGCTCTGTCTTCAGCCTTGAAAAAGTATAAGCTGAATTCCAAGAAAACTCAGACTGTTTTTCCTTTGTGAATTTCAAGATATGTTTCTCATCCCCAGCTAACCTATTAGCTTGCTTTTTTTCCTGTTATCATTGAAAGTAATTTCATCACATATGAGTTTTTCTCCTCACCTAATTTTGATTTGTATGCTAAATTCTTTTGTTTTTCACAAATACTTCTGCTGGTTTAGATATGAATTCCCTCCAGGGAAAGGACTACTGTCAGGTAATTGTCATTTGTTCTGTGAGACATTCTTGATGTGATGTCCTTCAAAGTAGATTCAAGAACATAAATTGATTGGTGTTCATTAACATGCATGTTGTTATCTGTTTTATTATTATAACTACTCCAAAGAGTCACTACTTTTTTTTAATGGTAGGCTTTCTTTTAGTTTCATATTTAATCTTTAGTTATTATTTCTCTAGCTCAGAAATGTTATAATATGTAACTGTAGCTTAGTGATATGTATAATGTCATAATATATAAATTTGTATCTTAGTGATATGTATATAAGTTTATGAAGTTCTTTGCATTTTATTTTCTGATAATCATGAGCCCTTACCAATTAACTTTCTTAAATTTTAGCTAACTATTCCTTCGTTCTTACTATTTATTAATACAGACTAAAGCTTTGGGGAAGTTTTCTTTTCTGTTCTGTTTTTTAAGATCTTAATTTTCCCACATAACTGAAATTCATACTGAATAAAACTGTGATTCAACAAGCAAGTAATACTGCATTTTTCTATTTACATAGTGATATAAATATGTTTTAATATTAATATGTTTTGATATGTGTTAATTAATATGACTAATTAAATTATTTTATTATCTCAGCAGAGACTAACTCCATAGATGACAGCCCCGTATCCTGGTAATCTCGGGGAAGTCTGGCCTTGACAAGCAATCAGCAATACAAATGAATGTACACAGACCTGTTATCCCTTATTGCTAGAAGGGAACCTGCCTTATTTTATAATTCTGAGATAAAGTTATGTTATTCTTTTAGAAAAGCCTCATTCCTGCTAAAAAAACCCACCACCTCATTTAATCCAAAGAAATGCATAACTTGTAGCTTATAATCAGTGAAGTGTTGGCTTTAAACCAATAGAGGAGATTAAAGAGACATAAAATTACAGGTGCAGAGATGTATTTCAGAGGCCCTGTAAACCAAGATTCTATTAGGACTTGTTCAGATTTAAACTACATTATTAACATATTATATTATGCTAAAGAGTATTGCTAAAAGTAATTGTGGATGTACACTCTAGTCCCCATTTATATGTTAGGAAAACATGGTTTAAAACACTTCCTTTTATTTCCCTATTCCTCTTACAAAAGAGAATTTTGCTCATCTCTGCAGCATTGTGAGAAAGGATAGACAAAACACTAAGCAGGAAAGAGAAGTTTGGAGAATTCTGGATTCAATTACTGTCTGAGATCCTCACCTTGTAAATGCGACCTACAGCAGGCAAGATGTCTCAGGAAAGTGGGCTGACAAAATACTGAGCTCATTCTAGAAGTGAGACTCAATCTTAAGCAAAAAGTTCAGGGACTGGGAGATTCATCTGGGATGTCACAAATTGAAGGTAAAACTAGAAATTATAGGAAAGTCAGGTTAGTCCAAGAAATGTGGATTTAGACTGGTCTGGTTAGATATTTGGAAAGCCATTTACTTTCCATATACATCCTCTCAAAGGAAAAGTAAACATCTTGATATATTTGGTGATTTCACAGTAGTTTTAATCTGAAGTTCTGAATTCTCTTTATTCTTCATCTAGACAACTTTACATGCCCTGCTGGCCTATTTCTCATTTCCTGATTATGGTTCTTCATAGCAGCTGTAACATCATTAGGGAAATCATATTCTTCATAGATAGAAAATAATCATAGATAGTATTTATCTTATTTGTTTATTCATATTTGGATGCCTTTTTTAGGACTAGATTCATACAAGATGTAACTCAGCTAGGAAAAATTTGCATTAAAAATTGGCGAGGTAGATGGAGGAGAATGTGTTCTAAAGAAATAAAAATATACTGAGATGGAATGTCTTGAGAACAAAGCACAGTGTTTTCTGACTCAGTAAAAGCAGGAATTCTTTAACATGAGAACAGAATTAATATACTAGAGACAATAAAATTCACCACATGTAAATTTACGCTACTTCCAGTAAGGGCTAAACATGAATATATTTCAATTCCCACAGCATTAGCTTGTGCTCTTATTGTCCTCAGTGCTGCCAAAATTTTCACAGCTTCCAGCTGGATCTTCTCTTAAACTTGCTATTAGTCTCCCATTCTGTACACACTTAAAATTTCCATTCACTTCATTAGGAAATCTTAAATATCAAGAATGCAACAATAACGTTTATTCCAAATCCCTGTTCCAGTGGTTTTACCGCCTTTCTTCTAGATGTCTCTAGAAGCCCACAGTCAGTTCATGTCCTTCATTTTAACACCTCTTTCATTCTTTTAGGATAGAAAGGGATTTCAAGTGAACCACAAATTATTATACATATAAAATACTATTCTTATATTGAAAGTATTTTCCTTTAAACCCAAAATATTTGGAGTGCCTCCCAACAGGACAAGTCTCCCAGATGTTCTTAGGATGAAAAACATATTTGTGACATCTTGAAGCATGTATTTATTCAGAGATTATAATAAAGAAATAAAGCTGGGGAAAGGTATTTATAATCTTACCAGTGTTTTCTGTGTTCAGACAGCTAAAGAGCACACGTAAATGTAACTGTTCTCCTACTCAGCAAGCATTCCCCTTTGCTGTGATACACTTTGCCAACCTCCTCCTCATTAAAATCCTTGTAGGATATGATTTCTGAGTCACACATTCAAGGTTCAGAACAAAGTGTTGCAGCATAAAACTCAGGAATATGGTTCAAAATAAAACGACATTTTGAAAACTAGTGATGTGTGCTTTTTATAAAAAAAAAAAGCAAAAAAAAAGGCAAAAAAAAAGCAATGACTTAATCATCAAAAGGGAAACATTCTCTAGGATCCAGAGAACCTGATTCAGTTCTCATAATGTAAACATGGGGATTGAAATGGGAAAGTCTAACGATGACATTGGAACAAGTGAAATAACAGTACTGTAAAATCATTGTTAGATCAAAATGTTACTCAAACCTGTGCTTCTTTTCATATCTTCGAAGAAGTTTTTAGCATTGCAAACATAAGCTTGTTTTCAGGTTCCCCGTATTAATGAATTAGAGCAGAATGGAAGGCAATATAGAGATGCAAAGAAGAGCAAGAAATGCCCAGGTAGAGGAAACTGGTGAATAGCAAAAAGAAAAATAAATAAAAAAAATTAAAAAAATTGAAGATTTGTTCTCATTGACATCTGTCCTTTCTTATATGACTTACTCATTTCTACCTCTAGAATATTCTGTTTATGCTTTTCTATGGGTTTGATTGTATAATGTGACTCTAGTGGAGATAAATGTAGTACCAAGAGGTTAATGAAAATGATGTGAACTAAAAGTACATTTTAGTGAGTGTAATCTAGTATAACACCGAAATACAATTGGTGAAGTATTTTCTTCAACACAACATACATGAAGACACTATTAAACTGTTAAAGTTGGCAGTAACCCTTTCTATTTATTATTACCCATATTAAAAAATTTCTAATAGGTCAGTCAAATTAAAATAAAGAATTGATTTCTCCCAAGAACAGTTTTTGCATTGGACCAGTATCCCAGCCCATCCAACATAGCCATGTCCTAAACTGCATTAACTGTCAAGCTTTATCATAACTAATTAGCAAAAATAACGATCCTGGAAAATTGTAAGTTCTTATTCTTTCTGATATAGACAATTGTTACATACTCAGAATAATTTTAAGACATTTTGAAATTACAGTTAAAGCATAAATAAGTGTTTATTACTAAAGTTTATCTGAATGATATTTCCAATTATTTAGATATCCTCCAAGAAAAGACTGGTGTATCTAAGCTACTTTTCTCATGCCTACCAGAGTCACCAAGCATAAAGGCATTAACCATTACAAAAATTACTTAAAAACGTGCAATAAGGAGGGACATTATTCATATTGATCATCATGCAGCTACACCATTAATTTTGGGTATTCTGAAAAGTGACTGTGTTCAACTTTGTACAAAATGTGGCAGTTAAACCTTATCAAAGGAAGAAAACCACCACCAGAAGTTGTTTCAAAACTAAAGCCTATCCTGGGGGAAGAAAAAATAAATAAAAGAAATGCACACGTCCATGTGATCTATATAAATAAATATAAACAGTTACCAGGAAAAGTCGTGTGTCGCCATCACCCATCCCCGCCCCCACCCCCACCCCCACCACCCCCGCAATCAGATTCTGTTTACATAGTTGTCTTTGCTATTAAAATACTAATGAGGTGAGGTAAGTAGCACCATTCACATTCTATGTATAGGGTGATAACGGATTCTCATCTCAGTCACTAATAAGACTTTTTTATGTCAAACCTGCTGAATCTTTTGAAGCAGATTGAATCATTATTCTCTTAAACTCCAGATGGCCACCTTCCCATTAAGGTATTTTTCTTTATCACTATTATGCTACAGCATGTACTGGCAGATAATGACTATTTACCTTTTTCTTTTTTTTTTTCTTTTTTTTTTTTTTTTTTTTTTTACCTTACATTTGTATGATTCCAATTGCTTTTGCTGATAAAAATCTAAATCAATGTCACCTGAAAGAATAGTTACTCTAATGGTTATTCTCTCTAATGTAATCTAATGGAAGAAGGAAACTAACCATGAAGACTTTTTCTTAAAGGGATAACCTCCTCCCCTCAAGGTCATGATATTATTCTCCATGCAAACAATACGATAGTTATCCTTCTAATAACTGTTTTCTAACACAACTGTTGACCTACTGCCAAGTTTTATTGTTTTCCTTGTGGTTCAAGGGGCAAAAAGACCCGTGTAATATGTCATATCAAGTTATGTATTATTCCAGACCAGGAACAAAGGCAACCACAAACAGAATACAAATATGTTTTAGAGGAAGACAGTCTTAGCCACCAATGCCCACATCCCTCAAAGTCCTTCTACTCCTAAACTAAAAGCCACCAGTCAATGTGCTGCTGTAGCTTCTTTCAACTGTAAGGCAAAGGGAATATACAGCATTTCCTGAAAAAAATATTAAACAAATTACAGAAGAAGGTCTTGCAATACTATATAATAGCACCACCTGGTGACTTCAGTCTTGACGAGAGGGAGAAAATAATCTATATTTTCAGCTACATAGATACAGATACCTCTTTTTCAACTGCTTATCTCAGCAATCTTTATTTTAACTGAAGGAGCTAATCTTCGCTTGTGTAAATTGATTTAAAATATAAACAAGATTGGAATATTGTAAAAATCAGACAACAGGAGTTTGAAATAAAGGGTACATTCTTGTCTCCAAGAACCTTCTACATGCATGTACCTAGGGACAGCAAGACCTTTAAGAAGAAGTGGATACTTATGCTTAATGCTATGACATTTTCCTCACTTGATCTTTGAAAAGAATTCAAATGATTTATCTGACATAAATTAAGTGAACTAAACAGATCAGTAAATAAAAATATATCAAGGCAAGTACCAAGCTTCCCCTTATTCCCTTGTGTTTCTTCAAATGCCTAAAACTCTGGGATATGTCCTTGTAATGACTTAACAGGCAATCTCCATGTAGAATTTTAAGAAGGTTCAAACGAGAGGAAGAATTGATTTAGTGCAGAATAGCTTGGCCTTGTGTCTAAAGAAATAGGATGTTATAGGTTAAGCTCAGCAAGGGGAGTAGCTTTAAAACATCGTCATTATCACTTACTTGTATTGCAGTAGCACCTTCATAGCCAAGCCAAAGACCAGGACATATTGTGCTAGGCTACCACAAACCATTAGTAAGAGGCAATAAGGTAATTTGGACAAGGATTAAGCAGGGCATTCATAGATTTAAAATCCAGGAACACATACAGCTCCCATCTCATACAGACATATTGCATCAAAATGTATTTGAAACATACTGTTTCTATTTCCCTTTAAAAAAAAAAAAAATTGAACTAGGCTTTACAAGACAGAAATGTTGAAAATAAATGAGTGTAATTAGTAAGAAGGAACTATTCACTACATAAATTTTGTGCTATGCAGAACGGAAAAGAAGAATTTCAGAATAACCTTAAACCTTTAGATGCCAAAACATAAAAAATATGTTTGAAGGTAAAAATAATATTGGAAAGAACAAAGTGATATATGAAAGTACAAAATGATATATGAAAATATCATCAACACAATGTCTGGTTCAGACTATGTCATGTTCAGACAACAGAAACATTCATTTTTCTTCGTATTAAGCAAGAAATACATAGGACAGAACATACTTTCTGATTAGAATTCAGAACTTAATTTTTAACAAGATTTGAAAGTTTACAGAAGGCAAGTTTTTGGTTCAAGACAACTTCTCTTTAAAATATTGGTTTAAATCAAGAAACAGGATGAAAAAAATTCTTTAAAATCATGTGTGAGCAACTTTTATGATATCAGCCACTATGTTTTTACAAAACAACAACACTTATAACAGTAAAACTTGAACATAGTAATAAGAATACTGATCAAAGAAACTATATTTGGATTTTTGGAAAAGCATAAAATATTGGTAACCATCTGCTGGCTTGTCAAAGACTAATTCTATGAGTTAGTAAGAGCTAAAGAGTCAGATCTGTGACAGCACAGATTTCTGAGATTAACAAAGAAGAAATATCTTTCATGAAATATTTTCTTTGATTCCTAAATTTCTGGAATCTTGAACACCATATATTAAGGGTAGGAGAGGCCAAAGTCTGTTGCTTTTGGCGTTTTGATTGTTTGTTAAACTTATGACTATGATTTTGCACACAGAGGAATAGAGAAACCGGGAAAAATATATAATATAAAAACAGAGAAACCGGGAAAAAAATTCTGAGAATAGAATGAAGTTTTTATGCCAACCTATAATATTTCATATGAATCTGGGAAACATTTATTGTTGGTTTAGATATCCTACAGTGTATTCTGCTTGGGCTCTACATGCCCTGCTGGAAGGATGCAGATTCATTATCAGCCCTGTGATACTTGGCCAGCCTGACATGGATGGCTTGGACACACCAGGGCACCTACAATGTCACTCATTACACATCTATGCTTAGGGAAAGGAATCCCACACCAATAAATAGCTGTACATGACCTAAAGATCACTTTCTCCTGCATTTCTTGCAAGTCATGTTTGCTCAGACTGAACAGCAATAGAAAAATGAACATATCAGTGGCAGTAGCCTGTCATGTTTCCACTAGTGGGAACAGATCATCATCCACGTAGGCTACCATTGCTCCAGTGAACTCAGTGAAACTTCGATGACAATATATATGCACCAACAAAAATCTGCCAGGGATGTCTACCGATTTATTATTTAGTTTCTACAGAAAGAATAATTGGGAGATAATGGCAACGCTCAGCTTGTATGATTCTAATGTTCAAAAAAAGGAGCCACTTTAGGCATGATCTCTTGGTGCAGTGTGTGGCAAGGCTTTTAGAAGCTCAGGAAAATCTCTCGGCCTGCAAGCAACAGTTGGGATACTGTCAGATGAACACTAACACAACAGGAGAGCCAGTATTTAAGGAATATGAACACATAAAGACATCTTAATCTAGAACAACTTTTGTCAAAGTGGGGAAAAATCAGGAATGTAATATGACAACCCTGAGAACAGAGGTAACCTACAAAGCTTGTACCATTAACTCGTTCCAGACAAGTATGAGAAGCAGCAGCTGCTGTCAATGTGATCCACGGTGCAACCATATAATTAATACTCACATACCTGAAATGCATCTTACATCCTTTAGATGAAAACACAAGGAAGAATACATTGAAAGAAGATAAATGTTGGGATCCTCTACGAAGTTTCGTATTCACCACAAAGCATGATGAAACACACCGCTGCGAATCCTCTGCTTCTTCAGGCAGGTTTATTAGCTTTGGCACACAGCTGTATAAGGTTAGGATCAGAGATGTCTTTTTGCAGATGTTCTGTGTCACATTGAACAATGGGCTAGTTTGGGAGTCATTATCACCTTTGAAGTGTCTCATTCTGCAGATAAATTAAAATATTTCAAAATAAAACACAGAGTTATGAATAGTAATATGAATAATAGTGTGACCAGTATGATTAGATCAAAAGAAAAGGCAGCAACTGCTGCTTCTTCCTTTAATGAAATGCATGAAATGATGAAAAGCAGCCAAAGACTGCTTAACTGCCATGGACTGCAGACCCAGGGTTCTTGTAGTGACACTTCAACAGTCAATGTTATTTCACCGAGGGACAAAGATGTTGCACAAGGAAAATCTCACCTTCATATTACATGGATTTTACCCTGTTCCAGGGTAATGTAAGTAGCATATCTTTCCTGTAGAAAACAGATATTTATTTAACAGATATTATTTAAGAGGATTTGATTTAATAAAATGCTACTGATGAAATCAGAGAGGCTTAACCCTGCTGGATTTCTTGTCAGCTCAAATCAGTTTATGAGCATCTCAAAGACAGGTACGTGGGGTTCTGGTCCCCTGCTGTACAACTGACAGCCTTGGCTTGCATCATCTCCCTGTGCTGTGGGACTTATACTGCACCTCTGAGGGGCTCAGCTAAGGATCTCATCCATCAGTCTTTAAGATTGCTAGGGTCAAGAAGTGATGGCAAAAGAGGAAGAGACTGTGAATGCATTTTAAAATTTTCTCTTAGAGTAAAAATTGCTTGTCTCAAGTGATTTACCATTAATAAATTCTAGCTCTTATTTATTTCTGTCAAATGAAAATAACAGGCTAACTAAATACAAAGGACCTTTTGTATAAATAGCTTTATCAGGCAACAAACTGGAAATTAAGAGTCCCCTTCAAGGAAACACAAATGCATTTCAAGTTCATAAATACTTGCTCATCGCAGAACATAATTTACTCCGACTGCTAACCTACAGTGGTTTTGGAAGGGAGGTAGTCCCGACCAGAAATCTGGTGGGGTTTTTTATACTCAGTACAATTTTGATTCCAATCTGTAGTTATACTTTTATTTTGTGATTTTAAGTTACTTCATTATTTTTTCAAAGGTCATGAAAAAACCAGAAACCTATTATGCCTTCTTTACCTTCTGAGTGTATCTGTACTTATTTAATATTATCACAAAATTGCATTATGACGGTTTGTGGTGGTTTTGTTTTTGGGTTTTTTTTTTGGGGGGGGGGGTGCTTGTTGTTTGGTTTGGGGTTGGGGGGGGGTGTTGAGTTTTTTTACCAACTCAGAATATACATCAATTAGAACCAAGTCTTAACATTGCTCAGATGCATCACACATTTTCTATTTAGTTGAGAATTTATGGTTTACCTTGAGACTATATTTTAGAAATAATCAAGGTCTTGAAGACTTCAAAATATTCCAGTGCATTCTTATTTTATGCCAAACTACTTTTCCTCACTATGGAAAAATAATTTTTGATTTCTGGTTTTGACTATTTTCATGTCCCCAAAAGTGGATCCACTACAGATCTTGTTAAGTCTTTTCTTAGTCTTTGCACCATCCCTTAACTCTCAGAAACTTCCTAAAGAAGTTTCCACCCATAAGGATGTCAACATTTGGATTTGCTGATCAAGGCTAAACATAACTCTTTGCAATACTGAACAGATCTAAACACTTTAGACAGGCACTACTAAGGCTTGCTTCCATCCACCCACACCACGCCCCCACCCCCAGCTTTAAAGAGGATTTAATAATTCTCTTTTTAACTTTGCATCTCATTTCAAAACTGTGGATGTTGGATGTCCACAAAATCTTTAGTAGTTGTCTTACCTTGTCACATACAATGAAGTATCTTTGCCTGCTGTCTTCCGTTTGATATGCTGCTGTTTGTACTCCTAAAGATTATGTCCAGAGTTAACTAAATTTTATTTCATAAAATGTATATATAATGATTATGCACATACATATACATAAATACATAATGCCTTATACCACTTCCATTTTTTAACTGTCCCTATCACACAAAAATGACTGCTTACATTTTCTTTAAGATACATGACTTTGTGTTTGGCCATAATGTTTAATGGAGTATATATTACTAAAGAATATAGATCAGCTGGTACATACTTTTTTTTTGTTCATTGTCCCACCAGTTTTGATGTGATGGAGAAACATTACACGTAATTATTTTTATATGTTTTATAAATCAGTGTGGAAGATACTGATTTAATGAGGCTAAGAATGGACTGTTGAAGGATCTAACTGGAAACATTGTTGGAGGAAGGTTTCCTATCGTAATCTATGAAAAATGCACTTACTGAAGGTATATTGACATTCTATAGTGGTAATTTTTTAATCAAAATGTCATGCAACAGTAACTCAAATCTCAAATGATTTGCAGAAGTCAACATCAACATTTGAGCCTGTCAATTTACAATCTCATAAAAAAATACTAGCAAATGTGTTAAACAGACATCACCTCTCCAAACCATGATAGATATTCATCACACTAATTTCTTTTCCTTACTACATCTAAAAAGAGAATTTCTGTAATGCTATCCAGTAAGTCAAGCTAACTGTTCAATCCTTATCAAGTCGATCGTATTCAAGCTTTTCTAGTGTATATTAACACAACAGTGGTTTTGCTTGGTCCTCTGGCATTTTCCACGGTGATTCAAGCTTTGATAAATATCTAAATGTTGTTCAATGGTTTTAATCCACTTGGGAAAAGTTTGCCTAATCCCAAACATTTAGAATGATAAGATTTAATTGTTTTAAATCCTTTCAAGTTACTAATGGAAGACAATGAATACAGAACTTGGATTTGAAATCTACAACAGTTCTTTGCCAGTAGCCTTATGTGTGAAGAAAAAACCAAGGATCTTTTAAAGAGGTTCAGCCAGCATATGAATCAGCCCATGATTAGTATGCACTTTTTTTTTTTTCCTTTTTTGAACTGGGAAATACTGAATTGCACATTATGAAAGTTCAACACACACATTTTTATATATATATATATATATAAAAATTCTAGAAGGTTTTTCTCAGTATAAGGAATAAGGTATTTTGTTTTAATTTTTGTTATATATTTTTATATATACTTTGTTTATATCGCTGCATATTGTCTTGTAATATTTCATTCTATATTTTATTTTTGTTCCATATGTTAAGGAGAAAAATACAGAATTTTTTTTGTAATAAAAAGCAACACAAGTTCTCGCCCATAAATTGAAACAAGTCCAAACTGAACTTTAAAAGCTTTCAAACAAAGAAGTAAAACAAGATACATTTTTTACCAGCCAATTTCCATTTTGCATACATTTATACTCCCTAATTCAAGCTGAGATTGGAAGTAAAAGTGCTGAAATATCACAATAAAGCTAATGCCTGTAGCTGTTCCAGCATGACCTGGAATAGTAGGTACAAACAATTTTGGGAGAGAGCCTATTCTCAAGAAATTATTTCTAGCCAGTTCTCAACATTCAGTAAGCTCATAAAGTTCAGCAAATATATTTCTATTTTTCTAAGCATGTGTCTGAAGCAAATCTTTCCAACGTTTTATATTCCCAGGATGTAGAGGCCTCCTGGCCCCAGGACAATCAGAAAAAAACAGTGCAAGTGGATGAAGATATTAGAATCTCTTCTTCTCCTGGTGCTTCATCCTCAGTACCTCAGAAGAGGGTATTCCCACCTGCAACTCAGACAGGGCATGTAACCCTCAGGAGAAGGAATAATTAGGGAGTATAATTAATCTTTCTTCTTCTGTTCCCTAACAAAAGGTATTACTCTACCAATTATTTGAAGCTGTGACTATCTAACTAACCCAACCTGATTTAAAAGCAAGGTAGCAACCAATCAAAGGAAGGACACACACACACACAAATAATTAAATCTACAACCAGTACAGAATGAAGCATCTCCAGCTATCCTCATAAGTATTTTGGGAATATCTTCAATGACAGTTTTCGTCTCTTCTTCATATCCATTACTACTAAAATAGCAAATCTGTAAGGCACAAGAAGCAAGAGCAGATGCTCTTGCAATAGCCTGGAAATAGACTGCTTCTCAAAAGTCAGCCGAATTGGAAGTTGCTCTAAATCTGGTAATATGGTAAAATACTTTTCCACTCCAATCTTGTCATTTCTCACTATCTGAATCTGCTTAAATTAGCTTATGACAGTGGAGAATAATTACATTCTCATGCTCATTCAGGCCAGGATTATGCCCATTTGGGATTTTCCACTGACCACATTTTTTTATCACATGGAACCTTGTTAACTTCTATCCCAGTGTCAGCTGTCCTCCCTGAAAGCATGGAAAGTATATAGTTAAAGTGGTTTGGAGTAAAATGCACAAGTTAGAGCAACACTTAAAGGCTAAACTGAGAACTATCAGGAAGAAAGGCCAGAAAAAAATGTGTAGAAAGATAATATAAGTGACTTTCAGGTCACCATACACTTTTTTCAGACTTGCTGAGAGTTTGTTGCTGAATATCCTCCCAGTTTCACTCACAATATTCCATTTTTCCTGGATGTGGGGAAGGAATCAGCAGAAAGACATTGGGGGGGGGGGGGGGGGGGGGGTAGGGGGTGTGGAGGGGAGGCAGTCTTTCATGTTGTTTCCTTTGAGATAGCTAAGACTTTTCCTGAATGGAGAAGTTATTGAGAAATAAGGTAAAGGTGGGATTTTGGATTGCATTAAGTATTCTTCACTGCCTTCCTGCCTAAATGCTCTTAAATTACACATGGTTAGAATCAGAGTCATTGAATGGTGCGTGCCCAGTCTGCCTTGGAGACATGGCTGAACTTCTGAGGAGGACAACGATCACACCTTGACCTGTGGGGAGCCAGGACAGAGCTGTACCACACACCCCTCTGCTGCAGGTCTCCCTCCCTGCACAACCCCATCGGTAGCATGTTGCAAAAACATTCTAAATAACAAAACCCAGAAATACTATTGGTGTGAAAGCACTGCCCACCAAAAAAGTTAGTAAAGAAAAGTTATTTCAGGCATATTTACTCACTAAGAGAAAACCTGCAGAGTTATGAAGTTTCACAAAACAAGCAACTAGAAAGAAAAAAAAAAGCTAAATTTCAAAACTCAGCATATGACTGAGTTAATAGCCGAACCGTAATGGACCAGCTCATTCAGTAAAACTTAAATAACTCAGAAAATAAACCACCAATAAGCAAACATACAGCACAGAAACATACACAATATCACAAGGTGAATACACTCAAAGTAATGTCTATGAGTTTGGAAGACACAGGAAAGCAAGAGTGTCAGTTATTGAGTATTCAGAGCACTACCTGCCAGATAAAAAAGAAATAAACTTGCTTTGGGGACATCTCTAAATTAATGAAGTGAGCTTTTGCAGTTTACTTTAAAAAAATAAAATAAAAAAAAATTAAAATCTAGTTTCTTCCCCAAACCCATCTGCCATATAATCAGATTCTGTGGTCATCACGCACAGATCCTGTAAAATCAAAGTACAGATGGTGGTTTATTACAAAATAACATAGAAGGCTTAGAATAGATGATACATTTGGTCATTTTTGCACATAAACTCCCTGATTAAGTATGAAAAATGCGAACATTTGTTTATCTTGGAAAACTGCTATTACTTGTCAAGCATGACCAATTAGGTATTTCTAAACTGTTATCCATATAATTAAGAAAAACAACCATCTGTAAAGTCAGAAGTTTGTATCTCTGGGTTTTTTTGTGTGTTTAGTTTGTGGTTTTTTCCACCCATCCACCACCCCCACCCCCCACCACCCCCCCCCAGAGCATAATTTCTCTAGTGTGATTTACTCAAAACAAAAAAAGCACAGGGGATGCTGATTGCAACAGGTCTATGGAAATTTCCTTGATTTTTCCTTCACGTCTTTTTGAGTTTTCTCCCCTTTTACAGACAGATGTCATCTGGAAATAAGGAAAGAAAATAAGGTGGTTTCTAAGAAATATTTATATTTTTCATCCTCTGCTGCTCTTAAGGGATGCACAAGACCTAGATAACATGAAAAAAAATGAAAGCTGCTTATATTTTTCAACATTGCTTGATTGAGTTTCTAAATTGTGAAAGAAGAAAAATTCTATTTACTTCCAGATTCTGTATGGTTTAGGTAAATCTTAGCCATAGAAAATAGCAAGCAAGACTAACTGCAGTTTAAGCTGATGTAACAGTGTCTGTAAAATGCAGGTCAGATCAATAAAAAGATATTCTGACCTTTTTAACACAGCATTAGAATTAAGGTTGGGCTAGGGATGCTCTCTCTGTAGGCAGTTTCACCAACTCAGAAATTCTTCTAAGAAACATAGGAAAAAATCCAAACCAAATTGTTTCTGAAGGTGTAATAGGCATTGATATGAGAAAAAAAATAATATCTGAAACTAGATCTGAATGGTCCAACACCATCCTCTATAACCAAAGCATTCTCTCTGGCATTCTTTTTTAATCAGTTCAGAGGACAACTTTGGCTGGAAGATAGGAGGCTCTAAGAGAAGACTCTCCAGAGTTTTAAAAGGATTTAGTAAGGTTGTGTTACCGGACATACAATCACAAAATCAAAATTTAGGTTGGAAGTGACCTCTAGAGGTTTAAGTCATTCCCTCGCTCCAAGGTTTCTCAGGTTGCTCAAGGCCATATCCACACAAGTTCCAAGTATTTCCAAGGATGGAGATTGAACAATTTGACCAGCCTGAACCAGTGTTTGGCAGCTGTCCTCACAAAAACTTTTAAAAAAATACAAACACACTAACCATGCAAGGCATCATCGCTTCTTATATCTTGTGTTTCAGCTTACGTCCATTGCCTCCTGTGCATCTCTGAGAAGGGTCTGTCTTCATCTTCTCCATGCAGTCCCATCAGAAACCTGTAGACAAAGACAAGATCAGCTCTTGAGCCAAATCTTCCCCAGGCTGAACAAGGCTTGTTCCTGCAGCCTCTCCCCATAGGGTAAACTGATCAATCTTTTCCATGTCCTTCATCACCAAGTCATCTGCCATTCCTGAACAACAAGCCCACATTTTCCTCTTCTCTTCTCCTGCGGCTAATGTACTTACAGAGGCAATTTGTGTGACCCTTCACATCCCTTCCTAGTTTCATGAGTAGTTAAATTTTGGTTTTCCTAACTCTGTCCTTGCACGCCCAGTGACTTTATACTCTTCCTGGGTAACCCCTCCCTGCTTTCAGCTTCTGTGTGCTTCCTTTTTGTGCTGAAGCTCAGTCTCCTGTTTCCCAGAATATTTACGATTCAAATTATAAATTCAACTTTATCACTTTGTCACAAGATAGATTTCTTATTTTCTGGACAATTGAAGTTTAATAAGATAGAATATTCTCATTCTAAGACTCTTCAGAAGTTCTACACTTACCTCTAGAAAAGCATCTGCAGACATGCCAGCAGCTGGGTGAACTACCAATGTTTAGGGTTCAAAGATGGTGACTGATTATAACCTGACACACTGAAAACTTAAAAAGCCATTAGCTGAGAAGCAAAGAGATTGTTATTAGGAACATCAGTATTAAGCGAGTTTGATTTCAAATAATATATGTCTACACAGGAAATGTTGTTTTGCAGAGCACTGAACCAGTTACCTAAGGTGCTTGAAGCAGAGATAGCTTTGATGCCTCATTTCCTTGTGCTTATTCTCAGAGAAGGACTGATGTAGAGAAGGCCTTCAGAGAATGAAGAACCAACAGCAGAGATTATGCCTGGGGGGGGTGGGGTGGGAAATAATAAAAATAAAGAAATAAGATTTATTTAAATATTAAAATAAACATTGAATTAAAAGAAAATATATAAATTAAAAATACACATTTTGCGTGTTTTATAGCTGAAATCCATTCATCGTTTTCAATACCTTTATTAATTTTGCCACCCAAACCTGTTTCATACACTGATATATCCAACAAGAAATTAATTTTGATTTTATCATCAGTCTTGTGCAGTTAACATTGAAAAATACAAGATGCGAGTTTACATAACATGCCTACAACATCTCCTTCAGCTTGAAAAATACACTCACTGCCTGGTGATTCAGATTGTGGTGACTTTTCTCATGCACTGTCAAAACCAATTTAACTCGCACTATTCTCTCCAGGATTGCTTATGAATTTATACAGCATAAGAGTCAGTCCCAAATACCTGTGCTTCATTGACACAGTCGGTTCCTACAGATGCTACAAAAGTTTGAAGGGAAATGTGCCTTTAAATATCCCTCCCTTCTTGCTCAATAAATTGAGATACAGAGGTTAGCATTTACTATGTATTAAAAGCAGTTCATTAAACAATCCAGAGTAACAGCTTGGTGTTTAGTTGGTAGCTATTAGCAATACTGTCTGTGAAACAGCTGCTTGATTTAATTGGCAAACACTAGTTCCTTTCATTTACAGGCAGAACTGGAACCTTTCTGCCTGCCAACAAGCTAAAGATCGTACACATTTTAAAACAGACACTATTTAACCTGCCTTATAATAAATGCACAAAAGTCCCACCTCACAAGTCAGTTTAGCCTCTATGCATTAAAAAAATAATGCTCAGCTGGCAATCTGGGCTAACAGAAACCACTTTGAAATATTTTTCTGACTTTGATTTGCTCCTGTGCCTCACACTTCTGCTGTATAAAGCACCAAAAAGTCAGTTGAGTCAAATGTTGAAGATGATATGTTAAATGGAGTGAATCAGTCATGAAGTACTAGGTAACAGGGATGTGAACGGTGACTGATGCAATTCTACTGAACGGTGAGACACACAACCCAGACTTCTTTGTGAGTTTATTAATGAACTTTTTTCCATCCTGCCCTTAGCTGTTCTTATAACTCAAGGTTTTCTTTACTAGTGGAGCATTTCCTCTTTGCCCCTGCAGATAATGCTGTCATTGTGGTCACTATGTAAAATTTAATCTCCGAAGTGAAGAAATTTTCTATAAAACTTGAGTTAAAATACAAAAACTCTTAAACTACGTTGGTGATTTTGGCATATTTGACAGAGAAAAATGCCTATCTATGGTTCTGTTAGGAATATTAACTCTTGTCATCAATGAACGATCATGTAGAAGATTGTAAAGAAACTTTCCTTTAGAAGATGAAAGATAGAATTTGCAATCAAATTTCTGTTCTTTTAACTACAGAAATACATATTGTTCGATATACATATCTACCATGACCTTGAGAAACAAAACTAAAAATGATGCACCTAACTAGGCAGCCGCTGTTTAGAGTAAGAATACAAGAACAGAGCAAGGTTTTAGCGATGATTCCCCATGTTCAACTATCCAAACCGCAATTGTGAGCGGCTCAGGGACTTTTTGAGGCAGATGTCCCATTCGCTCCTCTTTAGTCTTAAAATAAGCATATGAAATTAAAACCAGACAATATCTTTCATACACTTTGTCTCCTTGTTTCAGGACTTACCCCAAGATATGCACTTCTTAAATGCATCTTCCCTGAAAGGGAAAAAGTTATTTGGAGCAAGTTATTTATATGTTTTCATAGTAGTGATAAATGTTTAAGGAACCATCATGTTCACAACTCCACGGCAGAAATTCATGCGAATTCTTTAGCTAACCAATGCACAACTAACATACGACATACATAAAGGAAAAGTAGATAATACTTTTGTTATTACAACGCAAGTGTTGCTTCATCATTACAACATGCAGAGACGGTAATTTTGTGATGTTTTTGTACTCTTGTGTAGGAAGCAAGTCCCGGTTCTTCACTAGGGCAGGTCTTGAAACAGTACCGAACAATTGTCACTACTACAAAAACCTCCTCACTCAAACATACTCATAGTAGAATGTATTTTGTGCTCAAGTTTAACCTTCAGGACTCATTACTTTTAAGTCTAATTCAAGAAGGGTGTTTATAATGTCATGTCTTTAGTGTCCCAAGCTTTTTGCCCATTTCTGGGATCAGTGTCTTTGACCTCCTTCCCATTGATAACAGCCTCCAGCTGGGAGGTTATCAGCAGAGTCTGGCAGGATGGGAACAGAAAGGAAACATCACATTTAAAATTGAAAATGGAATGCAATATTTTCTTTTGAACAGAACTTATCATGTAATTGAAGAAGCAATTTTCATCTGTGGCTTCTGCTAACTTCTGTATAGTTCTCAGTCTTCTGTCTGACAGAATAGACAGCTAAATATCCCTGCAGAGCTGACTACAATCTGAATATGTCAAAAAGACGACCAGGGACCATTTAAACATTGCATTTTCTTTTAAACAGCATTATACTCAAATGTACAAAGAGGCATCTGTCTGTCATTCCTTTCAACATCACTACAGGCCTTAGACTCACATGTTTCAAGAACAGTGCTGTCTCCCCTGAGGGCTATTACATACTTGAAGATCCACAAAGCAAGACCTAGGTCAGGAAAACAGTATTTATTTTAACAAAAAAGACTTGTTTCTCCCTCTAGCATTTCAGATTACTTAGGTAAAAGGCTATATCTAGAAATATTTTGTTGACATAATAATTATTGCAATTAGATTTAATTTTATTTTAATGTTATTCTGCCACGCCACACCTCTTCTTCTTGGAGTCTGACAGCTGCATACTCATGCAGATGCTTATTGTGTTCCTCAGTAAGTTACAGACAGTTTTCAGAGAAAATTCTGACATTGCTTACAATCATCGATTCAATAAATTCTAAATCAAGTGTAATCATTTGTTTAAGAAAGAGCTTAAAATAAAATCAGTTTCCAATGTCACTGTTCTGGTAGACTACACAGCACTTGCATCTTGCACTGACGTACAGTTCTAACTGAAAGCCTGCAGGGATCCATGAAGAATTACCAGGGTGTTCATTTAAACTATAATTCTACTGGACAGCAAGGTCAGATATTGTGCTTCAAAGGCAAAATTAAAAAGTAGGAGAATAATTCAAATGCAGTTAGAAGGACATGAAGTATAAACATTTTGTCTTTTGTATACATGTAATTTTAGCAACTATTACTATGAATACAAGGATTATTTAATCACTTTGAGAAAGAAAAAATATCTTACCTTATGCCCAAATCTCTCTGACATGTTGTATACTGATCCTTGTAACACTGCCACTACAATGCATGTTGGTGTGATTTTCCTTGGATTATGAATTCCTCTAAAGTCTCAGCAGTCCCACCAGTCTTTAACAATATTAAACTTACAGATTTCGTATTGATACATGTTTATCACACTCCACTTTAACACTTTTGTAAATAAAGCCAGGACTTTAAGTACCTTCCTGCCTACTTCTATCTATTCATATACCGCGGTTCACCTATACTATTATTTTTGTTTCTGGTCTTAGGCCCTGTCAGAGCCTTTAAAGTCAGAGGCGGACTGCACCCCTGGTATACATAGTCATGGTCAGATTAAAATATTAAAGGGCAGAGGCAAAACATATTAAAATTACTAATCTTATGATTAACTCTTTAAATTAATGATCTTACACGTTAGGGAGCAGAACAGGAACTCAGGAGTTCAGGAAAGAGAGAGAAGAACCACAGAGCTAGAGCACTCAGTCTTGGCACAAAAGGGAGAGGTGACTGGATATATAGAAAATCTGGAATAAAACCTACCATTCTTACATAGTGTCATTTCCTATCAGCAAATACTATATAGAAACCCCTGGCAAAAATCACACCATACCTTCCTCTTGTGGCTGATCTACATAAAGGGTGAAAATCCACAACTTCTGCTGCTTATAAATCTTGTTAGCTGAATAAAAAGAACTCTGAACTGTTGACCTCTCTAAATGACAGCTGCATGGGCCTCTATACCATCTCCCCATGATAGCCAGTCCGAGTTTTTCAATTTACTTTTTAACAAACATTGCAAGTTACATGCAAAAACTCTGTTAAGAGATCATGAAGTCTGCAAAGTCAAACACTGAAAAATGAAGAAATGCTAGAATTAACACTGTGGATTTTTAATTCCCTGTACCCTCCCTGCGTGTATGCATTTTGATACAGTTTTTAATTACTTGATTGCATTTTCTGTAGGCTGGACTATGCTCAAGGGATGAATTAGGGCTGCACAGCGAATTAGGCTGTCATCTGTGGGACTTTTGCCTTAGCTGATAAAAAAGCTGGAAGGTAGCAACTGAATATACATTCCGTCATTCACTAGAAGCCCAGGTTTGATAAGTAATTTAGCATCCAGACAGGCTGAATACTATGGTGTTGGCCGCTATACTGACATGGGCAATATAGTAGTAAGTAATCTCTCATTGCAATCTCTCATCTTAATAAGAAAGATGTAGCATAAAAATAAGGTAAATGGATTAAGTGGAGGGAGAAACCATAAGATGTAGAGAGATGTTAAGCACTGAAGAGCAATAATCATAATCAGACTCTTACAACACTTGTTTACATGTAGATAATCATGATTTTTATTTTTTTTTACTGTAAGAAAATGTAAGTACAGTTTGCTAACACTATTTTGTTCAAGTTTGCCATAAGATTTGCAAAGTATGTGGGGTTTTTTGAGGGGTGGGGTCAGAGAAAAATATGATATTTTAAAGTCCACAGCTTCATAGAAAAGAACAGCAATAACTTATAGGATAAATTCCAATTACTGGAACTTGTATTCTGAAATCAGAATCTTAACCTTTGCAAAGGTTCATATGCAACATTTACCATCTGAATTAATCTTGATGCTATGGGAAAACCACAAAAAGTTCAGCATATAACAATGTCTTTGAACTTTGTTTTGCAAAACCGGCAGAAAATCTGGGGCAATAGAATTATAATCCTTTCCTGTTGCAAAAGCCAGTGACTAGCGAACATGCCATGAAGAAGAGGAAGAACTTTCAACATATGGATGGAGGCCAAAATAGAAAGAACTAATTTCAATTTCCCAGACTGTCAACAGAAATAATAAAGCTGAAAATAATTTGTGCCATTTTATCTTTACGAGTAATAAGCAAGTAGGACACCACAAGATCTCTCAGACTACTCTGCAGCTCTTACTCAACAACAAATTGCTCTAAGAGATAAGACAGTCGCCATCTCAACTGCCTAATGTTCCCTTTACTCTGCTGTGAATGCGTGCACAGTATAAGATGGTAGAGCTGGAAGTAGCCAGTTGTATTTCACGTATAGTTACAAAAAACCGAAACCAAACAACTTCCCCAAACTCAGTTATTGCAGCACTAGATGCCTTTCTAATTTCCGATTTGTAATATAGCACAACATAGCTCAAGTCAAATTTGAGCTACATAAAAATGAGGAAAATGATGTTAGTTTGACACTAATATGACAGTCACATAACTGAGATGTATCTAGCGTAGTGTAAGATGCTCTGAACTGTCTTATTTATCCCACGAACAATTTTCAGCAAATAGTGAGAAGCTACTTTAATGCATTCTTTTTCCTCATAGTTTTCTCACATTACATGTCCATATATCTCCTAATGGTTTAATGCATTTTTCTTTATTATAAGAATTCAAAGATCTGTATCATCAGTCTTTTATTATTTTTTTTATTTTTATTCTCTGCTTTTTTAAAGGTTAAAGTATGCTGAGATTCTGGAAAAATGAGTCATCAGAGTATTGATTTTACAGTTTTTCATAAAGCCTATGGTAGAAAGTTCTTAGGTAAATTAGACACTCCTAGCAAAGTTCTTTGGGGTCAGTCATTTGAACTGGGGCCAAGCCTATGAAATGCAGACTTTTGTGGTAAAACTATCATTTGGCAGAGGTTGTGAGAAAAGTAAGGATCATTTTGATTTTCTAGAAAGGGAGAAAGGTTAATAGGATATATTTTGTACAACGTACAAAGTACTGCACTCAGTTCAAAATGACACTAAGAAAAATGTTCTGGATAAATGTTAACGTTACTCTCATCATATTTAGAAAAAAATACACAATCATGAATCTCCTTGATTAATCTCCTAATTATGTTTTTCTTTTCTCTTTGCATTGCTTATGCAATGTCATTTTTCAGTGCATTTATTATTGCATTGTATTTATTTTTCACCGATATCTCCTTCAAGAGTCTCCTCTCCCTGATTAGTAATTAAGGATTTATTCTCTTTATATATAGGTGCTTTTTTTTTCCCCCCTCCCCAAGACAAAGTTTTAACTTGAAGGAGAAATGAATGAACTTCAGATGAAAACTGGGGAGCTGAATCTATTCTAGCTTTGGAGGGTTTGTTTTGTGGACTTTTAGTATGGAGTAGAAGACTTTTGCTCCTTTAAAACAATGATTGAAATTCATGTGGAAATAGAATAATGCAGTCAGTATGTCAAAGATGTCTAACAGATACAAAGTAATTTCAGAACAAGAAGCAATCTCAGAGCACACATACACACACACAAATATTAAAATTTCAGAACTACAGGCTTAATTTAATTAACTTATTTTTCCTATTTTTCTGAAAACAAAACAAACATCATTGATACCAAAATGCAGGTTACATTTTTGTAGCATCTGCACCTTTTTACAGAAAACTATTCATGTTTATATCTCTACTATGAGTATTACATTCTGAAATTGTCTCCAATATCTTCTGAAGCTGCCATCACATGAAGCTGAAATTTTGTTTCTTGAATTTACATTCCTAAGTATTTCACTATTAAAATTTGTTCCCAGAACCGAATAAGAAACCTGTAGAAAATAGATGACAAAATAAGGAAGAGACATGCATCTCTCCCTAGAGAATGTGGCTACCTTATCTGCTACACAGAGCACACATACACCACACTGACATTGTCATTTCCATTTTGAAATCAATAGATATATACCTACATCATCAAGGACATGTGCTGGAACCTCCTCCCTCCTCACATTAGCCCTCATCAAGCTGCTTATGGCTGCAAAGATGCTAATCAGTTTCTGAAAGGCAAATTCACTGTGTGCCCATAATAGCTTCACAGGCCAAGTCTGCCAATCAATACAGACATCTTGCCATGCATTTCACTTGATTCTGTCAATTTATGCCAATACATGGATGAAGTTCACTGATCAAGTCTGTGAAAAGAAATAGAGTGAACTTGTTAAAACACTGCTTTTTAAAAGCCCTTTCACGTTAGCAAATGACATCTTTAATAACCCAATAACAAATGGATGCTTTAATCAACTGAAAGTTACCCATCTCCTTAGAAGCAGTTTGAAGTCTTTTGGATATCCTGCTTATTAAAGTCCAGATGCCAGCTTCAGAGTCAAAAAAGTTTTCAAAAGTCCTATTTCTTCTATTAAAAATAGAAGTATACAAAAGTAAAACCCTAAATATTGCATTCCTTAAGCCATAGCTAAATTATTAACTATGAAACTGAGAATTCAAGACTTGGCAAACGACCTCAGGACTGAGCACACTTAAATAACTGGACAGGTTTATTTCAGCAAGATTTTACAAAGGGGCAAAACAGATGACAAATAATTTTGTCACTGAAGGGCTTTCTGGCACTTAAGCAAAGTGAGTAGGAAGTATTCCCAAAGCACAGTGTATCAGATACTCATTTTAGAAGGCTACTGCTTAGTGGTCACTTCATGGGGTTTAGTACGGGAAAATTAGGTTCAGGGAATTTTTGTATTTTCTATATTTGTTGATCCAGATTTTTTACCATCTTGTTTGTAACACAGTAACTAGCTGTTCATGCCACAGACTATGAACAGCAGATGAGATTGACGTTTTAAAAAGAAAAGATCCTGGGTTTTTATTAATTCTCTTTTTGAAGGCTGGAAAAGCAATAAAGTATGGAAAATGTGAATGTATCAAAAGAAAATGTTTATAAAGAGAATATTTTTCAGACTCATCTGCCATCTGTCGGCTGACAATGATTAATTGTGTGCAGGCTCTGTTATATATAATCAGTGTTTTCAAAAGCGCAAATTTTTAAAAAAATATTAACAATATAGCATTGCAATAGCATAGGTGTACTGAAGGCTGTGCTCTTAAATTTTTCTTCTCAGGAACACCGAGTTAGACTAAGACAGTAAATATCACCTACAGGCTCTTTTTCCTAGGAAATTTGTCTTTCTCCTTGTCTTCTAGAGGCAGACAATGTATTTGTTCAACTGACTAAGGAACCAGCAGGATTCTATTGTTTGTCATAGAGCTCGTCTGCTGAGAGAAAGAAGCTCAAGTGAACCTATTTTTCTTTTTTAGTGATTCAAAAGAACATGTTACAAGACCATCTGTTAGCTGCATGGACTATCCAGTCAGCATCTATTTTCAAAACTACTTGTTTGGCAATAGATATCACAAATACTCTCCTTGTTAATGTTGCAAGTCAAAAGCAAAGATGAAAGCAGCAAATAGCTTTGCTAAAAATCATAACCAAACATAAAAAAAATTCAGCTCTGAATGCCAGTGATGAACTAGATGTGCAATATTCACATGGCATCATCCACAATCTCACCAACCTAAAAGGGAGCTTTAAGTAGCAATGGACTCTCAAGCAAGGTGCACTACACTACGATGTGTGTTCTTCTGGTGGTAACTGAAGTCAACTAAAGAGACTATAGCTTGCATTCAGGGTGTAGAAAGTAATTTGAAAAAAAATTGTTTCACCCAAAATGACATGTGACATCATAACAATTTCTAATGTAACAACTGGAGTGGAGAAAAATAAAATTAAAAAAAATATCTTCTGTGTAAGTGAGGGAAGGAACTACAGAAGTCAATTCTTACATCTTATTTTTAAGTTGAGGGATACTTTTGAAAAAAGATTACCTAGCTGCTGTATTCTCATCAGTTCATTCTTAAAAACATCTTAAAACTACTCTCACATTCTAGTAGTTAAAACGAAACTCAAAAACCCAGTGACAGGTAATGTCTTTTACTTTATGTATGTGATGATATTAGTCAGAATATAATACAGGGAAATATATTTCTACACCTTACTACATATTTCATTCATTTATTTCCTAAAGCACTAATATTACCATTTCAACTGCAGATGTATTCACCTTGAGTTAAGTCACAAATATAAGGTTCTGTCTGCTTTATTCTGCTTGATCTATTTTCTTGATTTTAAAAAACACATTTTGCATTGCTTACCATGGCATCTTTTGAGGTATTTTCGTCATAAATTCACTACTTTGTACCCTTCAGACAAGCAGCACAAATATTCAGTGGCAGCTACACATGCAGTCTTGATGTTTACAGTTTCTTACCTAAAATATTTTCTGGGGAGGATACAACACAAAATTATTCCATACAGTTAAACAGATTGCTAAAAAAAAACACCCACCTAATCAAACAAAACAACTCCAAACAAATATATCCTGGACTTTTAGGGCCAAAATGAAATTCTGTGAAGACTTCTTAAACATAACGTATTTCAAAAAGTGAGTATTCTGTCTCCCCTCCATGCTTTGAAGGTTTGTCCTATTTTTGTCCATTGTATTTATCAGTTCATCAGTGTTCCTGTCCTATAGCCCTGAACAGTTCCAGTGCTAGAGCAGCACATTGACTTCTGATGATTAAGAAAGAAGGTTTAACTCTGTCTGCGTGCGTCGGGACTCACTTTAACTACACATTACAGTCTGTAGCCTCATGATATCACATTCAACAACGGAACTAGAATAACTGTGGCAGGGCGGGGAGGGGGGATTATCAAATAAAGTTAATCAATATTCAATTTTTGAGATATGGATTGAATCCTGCAAACACTTTCCATAGTATCAGAGAAAATGATTGGCAACATTAGCTATGTCTAAATTGGGAGATCCAAAACTATTACCCCAGACGTGTGCCTGTTCGATCTTCCTTTGGAGCTATACACTTACTGTAACTCCCAGGGTGTGGAGTGATCAGATTAGAATAGCTCTGCTATGTACTGTTCAGCATGACATATGTCTTGGGCTTTATCCTGCCTTCCACAGGTTCTTGAAATTTCTATATATTCAGCTGTTCTCCCAACCAGAGAAAGTCTTCAGGATTAATAGGCTTTTTTAGTCTAGAGAGCTTTCCTAATCTTTAAACACTTTACCCCAGGGAGTCTTGAAAGGTAATGGGGTATATCAAAACCATCTATGCCATGAATCACATATGATGTGACCTTCTATTGCAATGTGAAAATTCAAGTAAAATGAAAATTTCTATTGTCCAACCACTTTGTAAAGAACTCTGATTCAGGCTTTACAGCTTGAATTTAATTTGCTTGAAAATATGCATGGTTGTTTTTCAACAGTTAGTCTAAATTGGCACCACAGGCTCTGGGGAGTACAAATAAGATTTTCAAAAAGGTTAAGCTATCACATTTAACAATAGCTGATTTATAATAACTCCCAGGTGAAAGATACTGAATTCCTGTAATCTATAGCCTGTACTATAATGACCTTGGTTTACAGCATTCTACTGTGCCTATAGGAAACCAGAAATGGAAATACATGTCCCTGTTACTATAAGCAAAGTGTTGACTACCTACATGCTTAAAAACCAGCTTCTTACCTCCTTACAAGACACTCACGCTGTGAAATGCACACCTTTCAGTCTCTCATTTTGGACTTCCTCCCTAACAAATGCCTGCAAAAAACACACACATGAATCAAATAACCTGTTCCTATGTAAACAGGTTTAAGAGATTTTGTGGTTTAAAATGATACAAAAATTGGATCTGGATTTTTGCAGATGGGCATATGCTGAACATACGTTTTTATTACTTTACCATATCACATGGCATCAATCAAGTTTGAGAGGTGATTTCTTTAAACCAGTTATTCAAACACATGCCAAAAGAATCAAATATTCTTTCCATAATTGCAATATTTGTCCTAAAAATAGACACTCACAAGATCCCTTCCTTGGTTTTCACTGAAATATATTATGAATAAACAGTATTGGGTTGTTAATGGTTAATACATTAGCTAGAGCTAATACTTTACAATATATTTATAATGCAATAGTTTGCCTAGTTCTTCCCTCTTATTCATCCATTTTCCTACAAATACATACATTTTGAATGTTGAATAGTTTGCTTCGGGGTTTCTCATCCTTTGAATATTGCTCTTTTCTGGTGTAGGTGTTAGCCTAGACCAGCGACGGCTAAAAAAAGGGAATCCAATCAAATAAGAAAGGAAGGTAATGGTACTGAGGTCTAACTTAACACCGTTAAAATCCCAGTAAAGGAATATAAGAATACAGCTATTTGAAAGGTAGTGCTTTCTGCTCCTCCTCTTGGTGGGACTTCTAAATTATAGTACAAAAATGCAACAATCTACACGTACAATCTTTGCTTGCAAGCCCACCACTCTGTGCCCATACCTGGAGAAACATATAAATTTTGAGTAAGTATAACATAAGACTTGCAGAAATATGCTTTTGGGATATTTTTATTTTTTTTAAGTTAGATTAATAAACAAAAAAGCACGAGTAGAAAAGAGAAACAGAGGGGGAAAAAATGAAAGAAAAGAGGAAGAGAGAGCAGTAATTGTGTCAGGACACAGAGTTCCAGAGCAGAGGGATCCCACCTTCCTTCAAAAAGTTTACCCTAAGAGAAGACATTGCAAAACACATCTCCTTGACCTAAAAGAACACCAACTTTTCCTGGGCCCTACACATTGAAAAGACTGAAGTGGTACAGAACAAACTTTGCTTTTTACAAATCTCTACACACAAGTTATTATATATTTGTCAACCCAAAATAGCCTTTATTTACCACATCTAGGTACAGAGGCTAGATCTGTGCGAGGTAGTGATCTCAACAAAGTGTTTTGTTGATACATTTGCTGTCCTCTGAGAAACAGCTGTTTCAGCTTCTTTCACTGACACACAAGCGATAGGTCAGGGGGCACTACTGGGGTTCTCACTCTAAAAGCCAGTAATGCACAGTCTGTGTCTTCAGCGGATGAAAGAGCTGCTGCAGAAGGCTGCTAATTGCCCCCTGCTCTCACAGCACTGAAACTGTGAATGGGGAGAAAGACGTGGGCAAGGAGCCGGTAATCTGCAGTGAGCCTATGACCTAGAATATTTAATTGGGAAGAGTGTGAAGGAGAGAGAACTCAAACAAATTGAGACAGATAGAGTTTCGTTCTATTTCACAAAATAAATATGTTTGAAGAGAGTACAAAGGAGAAGCAAGGATGAAATATGCACAGTTATTTGACTGGCTTTGAGTTGTCTTATCCGAAGAAATTGATGGGAAACAGCTTAGTAACAGAAGCAAAGAACTAAAACCGGAGTTCACGAGATTTGATCCCCACTGACACTATTGATCCACTCCGACCTTGAACAAGTTATTTTGTTGTTGTATGTTCTGAAAGGCAGTTACTAATAGGGCTAATGAATTTCTATGACACATTTTGGAAAGCTTTATGAACAAATATTGGTTTTAAAAAGGTAATAAAAATGCAGTCTTGAAGAAAATTTCCTCAGGATTCAGGCACAAGCAAATTCTTTCCTGGTTATTATCTACTATATTTTGTCTTTCATCAATACACTAGTTTTCTATACCATACATTTGAGAAAAGACCTTCTCTTTCATTAATGTGCTCAAAATTTTAAGGAATTCTTTTCTACTTTCTTTTTACGTCTACATTTTTCTTTCTACTGCATCTGATCACCAGACAACTAGATTAATTCTGTCAGGAAAAAAAAAAAAAACAAAACACCATAAAATGCATCTTATAATACGAGCTCTTGTCTGAGTACCCCTGGAAAAGTTTAAATGCTTAACTACAGCTCTTCTAAACTACCTGACATTTTAAGTCCCTTCCATGTGATCTTGCAGCCACAAGATTGATTCACCCTTTCTCCTTGATTGATTGTTTTTGTTTTGCTCTAAACATAATGCTTCACCAAATTTCTCTCAGTTTTTTACGAGACACATCTCAACAGTTCTTTTCCCTTTAATGACAATAGAGTTAAACACATTGCCTGCCTTCTTTAGCTAGCAAGGGCTTCAAAATGACCCACAAACCTCATTTGGCCTATACAGCTGTAAAATACTGCCCAGCATCACTAAAATTTATGGTTCATCTTCTTAAAAATCCCTCTATAAAAATCATTCAGCCTTGTCAGTGAAACTATTTCAATTTAATAACATTTAAGAATTACATCATAAGCTTTTTCATGAGCGCGCTCTGTGTATGTGTAGAAGGAAAAGGGACCATTCAGCCCTGTTCAGTCTGCACTGCTCATCCCTCTGCTCCACACATGTTCTCAATGGGTTGTTTTATTCAGACTTCTCACATGCATAGATCCTCTGGCAGAACAAATCCCAGCTGTCCTGTGCTTTTCTTTGCTGTACTCCCTCTACTCTGCAAGAGGGAACACAATGTTTTAATGACAGGCAGTTTTTAAACTATTTTCTCCTTTGGCCATCTACTGGAAGTGCAGCATTTTTGTTCTTTATAGCAGGTTTTTAGCCTTTCAGTGGTAGGTAAACCGCTTTTTATTTATTAAACAAAAATAGTTTGAATACTGACTTCGGCTATAAGCATGGCTGATACCTGTCTCACTGTCTTCTTCACATATGTAGGTGTAATCTTCAGACAGCTGGAGAGATGGCAAACTAGCAGTTTTCTGAAACTGTTACTTCCCTGAATTCTTATGTGCATTTTGCAATATGTACTCATACAATTAGAGCATTTCTCATTAATAAATCCTTAACTTTACAAGTGCAGTTCCTTCTAATTATGTATTTGTATTGCCCGTGCAATTCTCAACTAATTAGATTGCAACTAGATTAATCTCTTTCATACTTGCTAAACTCAATAATTGTTCTTGCAACAATCAATACACATTTAATTAATAGGAAAATAATTGGCTTATTAAAGTAAAGTTACTTTCCCATGTTTTGCTGAGTGTTTGCATTGAAATGCCATTTTTTATCTCCCGCAATAAATACAAATTTGGAGATAAGGAAGCTAACTCCCTAGGCCATTTTCCAGGTTTTGAAATCAGCAGGACTTTTGCACATGCATGAAATTAAACAGTAGGCCAGGATATAAAACATTTGATCACACTGTTCAAATGTAAATCAGTCTGTCCTCCCCTTCCCTAGCAGTTCTGAAATCACCTTTACATTTAAGACTAACCTGAGAGAAGTCCTAGTTTTCAAAAGATCTCAATTTCTACAGATTCATTAAACATTCCAAGGTATTTTCTCTGGCTTCTCTACCAAAGGAGTTGAGTTACCAAGGGGACCTATAAATTTTGTAAGAGGGCAGGGAAAATTTCATTTGTAGTTCACAGCACACTAAACACCATTAGGCTCAGTCATGAGGCAAAAATCCACGGGATGTTACATTTCACCAAATTGCTTGCTCAGGGAATGACTCTGAATACGGAAGCCATCAAGTATAAAGGTAGGATGGGGGGTTTTGGTGGTGTGGGGGGTTTTGGTGGTGTTGGGGTTTTTTGTGATGGAAAACAGCAAACTAAGACTACATTACAGATCTGCTTGGATTCCACAAACATTAACCATGTGAATTTTACTACTGAAATCACATACACCACATAAGCAGTAGGTGGGGTTCAGTAGACAGATGGTTGCAGGGATGCATACAAGTCCCAAGCGTAACAGCAACCTGAAGTAATGTTGTAGTACCATTACAAGACCCAAATTTAACCTTGGTATGTTTGACATTTTAGTCATATTTACACGCTTGTATCCACAAGGGAAGCAGCTGGGAACAGGAATTCGGAAACTGTGCAGTTCATGAGCTTTCCCTGTATTGGTTTCTGGAACTTGCAGGTACATCCTTAGACTACTGTTTCTGACAGAAATGAGGTCACTATCATTACTTAATATTACAAATGCAGAAGAATGTTACAAGTGAAAATATATCTAAAATTCAATAGCCCAGTTTCATTACTATTACCTCTTTTTTTCCAGTATTTCCACAGTATTGAAATCAATACTGTTTTTTCGTAATATTAGTTTTGAAATTTTAAGTATTGTAGCAATATTTCTCAAACCAGTGCCATTCTAATGTTTTACTTTTTATGAAGTCCAGACATTTCAACAAGTAAATAATAGATAATTCCATTTTTGAAGGCGTTTACTGTTATGAATCAATAACATGCTGTTACTATGTCAGTTTGGCACTATTCATCATCCTCCATTGCCTATTTTCAGAGAAAAAACAGGCTGAGCCTTTCTCAATCTCTCTCTCAGCCACCAAACCTCATTCTCCATCTTTGGCTCTTCTGTCACTCTACCAAGGTCTCTAACATTTTTTTTCCTTTCCCAGATTAATATTTATTCTCTCATCTTGTGCTCCCCCCAATCTTCAGAAACTAATTCAATTGGAGTTACTACATAGTACAAGAATTCAGACTCATCTACTCCCTACAGCATGACAGCAAGATATATTTATATATATATTGAAAGGTCTTAATTAAAAGTCTTAATTAAAAAAACATATGTAAGAGATTATTTCAGTAATTCTTGTTACTTAAAACAATTAATTTAAAGAACAAATTATACTGCAAATGTATTTAAAAATTTTATTTGAGGCAATACACATTACTTTTGACCCTTAACTCACTGATTTTCAACACAAAGTTTCCAGCTGAGCAGCCAGAAAGGAGGACAATTATTTTTTTTTTTAAATAAATGATTTCTAGACATATCTTCCTAAAACATATTTAGTCTTAATGACTTTTGCTTCTAGTTTAGATTGAAGTGATAAAGAAGTATGTAACATTTCAGGAAGAGATTCATCAGCTCTATGAATACAGACATTTTGAAAAGTATTTTTTGAAGTTTCCTTAAATTTCAGTGAAAAGGGAACTGGAATAGACTTATGGGGAGCCAGGTTGAATGATACAAATGCTTTAAGTGCTGAAGAAATATACTGAATTAGAACTGGTTTTCTCTCACTGAGTAGCAGCAGCTGGTGTAAAAGCTAATCCTGTTATCACTTCCACAGGTTTTCTACTAGCACATCCCCAAAGAATAGGATCTTTAACCACAAATTAAACAGGCTGCACTCTTTTCTTGTCCATTATTTGCATAAAAATAAAACTAGTCCTTTGTGTTTTAATTGTCGTGCTAAGTTTTAAAATGGTACCATTTTTCAGAGGCAAGAGATTACACTCACATTTCCAAGAGATGTGATAACATGAATCAAGTGACTGTTAAAAGGCACACCGCTGCATCAGGTCACATGATAGGAAAACGTGCATTTCAGAGGTGCAAGATTAAGATAGTCTTAGATAGGATCAAAAAGTCCCTTGGTTCATATGATAGAAAGATCAGAAAAGAGGCTGCAGCGAGGAAGAAGAGCTACATTAAACAAAGGTCCCTGATACTAGGTGCACATTTCCCAGCTGCCATGAAATGCTCCTGTATCTATCCTCCCTGGCTCTGGGATGTCATGCATCAAATAGAGTTGGACCAGCTTCCCAACCACTTCTACCAGCACACAGCATTCTAGGGGAAGGAGAAAGGCTCTGAGCAGGAGAGTGTGTCCTTTGTTCTACAGGTATTTTGAATCATTCAGCTAGACAATAAATTTGATTGTATACATGTATGTATGTATATATGTAACACCATACTTATTTTTTTAGTTCTCTGATATCTCTGTTTCTGTAGTTCCTCTTCTTGCTGAGCTATTCCTGTACAATTGCTTAATTGCCTAAAACAGGAAGAACAACAACTTGCCTTCGGAAGCTTCTGGACATCCATATTTTCAAATGAAAGAAGGATTTTGGTTTTATGCTCTCTGCCACAGGTCAGTCAGTTTTCATTACACACAGTGAGGTATCCATCCAGGTTTCTTCTCTCAAGACAGACTTTGGAACTGAAGGTCTGTCTGCTGCTGTAGTCAATTCTTACTAACTACAAAAGTAGGCATTAGCTAAAATGAATCTAATAGTTAATACTGGTCCATCGAGATCAAGGCAAATAGGTCAGGCAGGATGAGTCAAGGCAAATCTCATGGAAGTACTTTGTACAAATCAAGAGAAAATTAAATGTACATATGTCTATGAAAACACTGCTGGTGTCAATTGTTATTAGATGCTAGAAAGACTTTGTTTTCCCTATTAATCTTATTTATAATAGTTAGAATTCTTAATTTTTTTATTTAAACTTTTTGGATTTTTTTGGAATTGAGTATTTTCTGTGAAGAGAAGATACAGCTTTGAAGGCCTCATCTTTTCTATATATTTGTACTCCATTTTTATTTTCTCGGATAGACATATCTTAACTGAGATTTACCTAACGCTTATTTGAAACATCTCCATTTATCACTGTTTCATGATTAATTAATGGGTTAATTAATTGTCCTCTATTATCGTCAGCCCACAAGTAACACAATCAATGTAGTCATGCCGTTAAATATTAATAATCATATATACAGTATATTTTCTACAGCCTTTAACAAAGTAAATGTTACACATGAATGTAAACCTCTTTAAACCCACTGAGTATCTAGTGACTATTAGTTGAATCGATTTTTTTCTTATTCTTGGCTCTGCTCTTCTCACATGTACTAAAGATTTGTTCCTTCCATATATCTTAAGTAAGTCAGTACTATCCAACAGCCACAATGATACTGACCAGCTCCAAAGAAAAACTCACTTCAGCCTAAGATTTCATAGGTTATGATCAGTTATATACAATATTAGAGTTCTCATTTAAGGAAATGTCCTCAATGACTGCAGCTGTAACTTTGAATACCCTTCAATAGCTCATTATATTCTGTACAGTTGTGCAAGAACTTAGTCATTATCAGAAAGGAAATAGAAACATATCCCCTGAAGTATTTGTCTTTTATTAAAAACAGTGACAACATCATCTTACTTTCTTCAGAATTCATCACTTTCCTTGGACATCTGATAAAGGATGTTAAAACGCATTCAGTTGCTTGGTGATAGAATGTTTTATTAATAAAGCCAACCTTCAGATGCTCAGGTTTAAATATTAGTGTTGTCATCTGTGTACTGCATTCTTCTGCATGCCGTGAAGTTTAGAAATGCTCAAATTCAAAGAAATTGAAGTAGATAGATTTTAAGAATAGCTGGTATTTAGACTTGCGAATTCCACTCTGTAATAACTGTATAAATTTTTTTTTTTTTAAAAAAAAAAACAACTTAACATATTCCTATTTTGAAGGCAGAGAAAGTAAAGCAGAAACATCAAGTGCAAAGCCAGACCTTTTAATTAGTGTCTAAGGCTCCACATCTCACAGATCAAGAAGGACAGATACAATCACTTGTATGATAAACAAAATAGTGTTGCTTACCTTAGGATATTATTAAATGCTGTCCCTCCCATAAATTAACGGTGGCGGAAGAGGCAAATAGATTAGATTCTTTTCTGGTGTATAGTTCTTGTTAATTTCAGTATTGATTTTACACCAACTCAGGATATGACCAAATGCTTTTAAAATAATACACTACAGTGCAACCGTCAAAACGTGTTCTTTTAAACAAAACTGCATTTCATTTTGAACAGATGGACAAACCTTTCTTTTATGTGGAACAAAAGAAAAACTTCAATTAAAATGTTCAGAACTGCAGGCACCAACAAGTAAAGGGAAGCTTAAAGCTGTTTAGTCTGGTTTTATCTCAAAAGGCATTCAATTATCCAGTGGCTCAGTTCTCACTGGTATTCCAGAAACAAATTCTCACCTTGGTTTCAGTGAAATGGCAGTTTTCTAACTCATATAGGCACAGATATTATTTCCTCCTACCATCTAAGGGTTTTTAAATAAATAACCCAATTATCCACAATTATAGGGTAATGTGGTATGCCAGCTTTCAGTCGGCATGGAAAGAAACAAAGAAAAAGCACACAAAAAAACCCCAAACCAAAATAAAACCAGTGAGGGGACACAGGCATGAATCTGCAGTCATGCACAGCTTAAAACCAAAACAGAAGCAAAAATTTTGCCTTTCCTAACCTCAGGGGATAGAGAAACAAATTATGTGTGTCTTGGACATGTTTTCATGTAGTTATTTAGGGTCCTTTGAACCTCTGCAGGTAGTTAAATACCTTATAAAATGCAGTTTATGTCAATATTTTGCATGATTGAGGGTATCTACAAGTCCTCACATGTTAGGGGCATCACAAATAATTTAGCTAATAGAAGGACTAACCCTGGGATAAGTATTTCTTAGGATGACACCAAAATTGGCACCTCCTGGCAGTAAGAATTACTCATTGATGCATTCCTCCTCAGAACATACAGCACGAAATGCACAGTATTCCACCAGATCCAAAAGATGAACAGAAAAGGAGGGAGGAAAATGATGGTAGTTTGTATATGTATGACCTAACCCTGGCTACCACTTCAAAACATTCAATAACCTATCAGCAGGGCTTATTATGCTTTAGCTCAGTGCTACACTCATACAGTCAGAATTATTTTGGTTCAGAAGCCAGCTCACATCAGCCTGCAATGCATAGTATGAATATAGTCTTTGTTCCCTAAAGTCCAACTAAATCTCCCAAGCAATTACAGAAGAACATGGGAGCTGAAACAAGAATGGTATTTTTAAACAGTATCTTTATTCCTCTCCCAGTCTTCACACATAAATACAGGTACTTTCAAAAGGTGATTCCCAGCCTTCTTCACCAGAAATGGCTTCAAAAAAATGGAGAGGAAAGTGGTAGCACGGGCTGTGTGGATAGTAGAGTGCTTTTAAGGTGTTGACAGGGTTTTTACAGAAAAATAGTAAAATTTAGTTCCTCTTTTCTGTATACTAACAGACAAGATTAATCAGAAAAAGATTTTTCATTTCTTAGCATTTTAACAAATTACAATTTCAAGTCTATTAATTAAAATATTAAAGTAGAAAAAAATTAAAATAGCTCTCATGGGAACAACCACATTTCACTATTTATGTAAAACCAGCACTTTATAAATATTGGATTGCAGTGATACATCCCCATATGTCAAGGTTTCTGTTCATCCGAATAGTTACTAATTATTACTTAAATTAGTTGTGATCTATTTTGCTCCTAACAAGAAACAAGGTAATTAATGCCAAAAATTTCCCAAATTAATTCCAATGGGATTGATTTACCATAGCAGCTGTAATTTTTCACCTTAGATCACAATATCAGCTCAAAAAGGAGAATTCATCAGCTTGAAGGATGGTTTAGTTTACCAGTCCGTTTCCTCCTCCATTTCCCAAACATTCAACAGAGTCAATGATGAAGCAACACTTCTAGTGACCACTGTTTTGTTTCCACAAGCTGTCTTTGCTAAACAGCACTGATCTGGTTTTACTGCTACCAAAGCATGTCCTAGGGTCCAGACATGAAAGCTTGTCCAGAGAATTCTCTTTATTGTTGAAGAAGAGTTTTAGGAATCTGTAGGCAGCAATATTTTTAATACAGAACTCCTAGCTGCCTCAATTTTGTGTTGGGAAATGAAACACTTCAGCCTGAGCAGCTCAGCACCCGTCCCATGGGCAAGTCGCAAAAGGCCACATTCTTCTGCCTACCCCACCTGCAGCAGCTGCGCCAGAGAGGACTCACACCTGGAACAACGCTCCCCTTTGAGCAATGGTTAGAACAGCATCTCACCTGGAATTAATTAATATTTCTGCACAAGCATATGAAAACCTTTGCTCCTCCCTTTCCACCTGCTTCATGAAGCGACACCTTGTTATGAGATACATGCACAGTAATAGCATGATGTAGACTGAGTAGAGCATTTCTGCTGTCAGGCCAGTGACCAAACGAAAAGGTTAGGTGGTTGCATTTGTTTTATTTCAGTGCAAAGGTAAGGAACAGTTCATGTATTCAGGTATGAGAATAACAACGTCTTACTTCTTGGAGAAAAGTCTGTCTCCTTAATATTGCTGTAATAATGCATCTTGACATATCAACTACCTCAAGAGTTCACTCAGGTACCTCCAGCCCGGCACCGAGTTGCAAGGTGTGATGGATATGCACCTAAGTCTCTCCAGAAACAGTAGATACTGAGCTCCAAGTAGTTACATACCTAAAAGTTACTTATAACGAAATACTTTCTTTCCTTGAAAGACCTATCAGTATGTCCAGCTGTTCAGTCTTTTTATCAAGAAAATAGCTGAAAAGCATTCTTATGTAATAAATTACAGCAGTAATATACATATACGTCAAGCTGAACATAAATATCCAGTCCAAAACAGCATTATAATACAGGAATAAAATAATGAAAAAACCCACATACTATATTAAAACAAGAAGAACATGCAAAATAGTATTTACCCTTTCCAGATTTCCACTTTAGTTGTTTTATAGCTAAACTCCAGGGACACAATAATTGATCCCTTCAGAACTATTCAGAAAGCTCTTAACTATTTCTGAACTGACACTTCAGCATCAGATTATTTTTTGGGTTTTACTTTTTAAAATATATAGTAAATTGTCTGATTCTCTAAAGAGTGTACTGTCTGATTCTAAATCTGAAAAATCAGAGTTGTAGCTGGAGAAAATCGTGAATTTCATTGCCTGCTACTTGGTTTTCCCTTCTATCTTTAGATCAGTTGAAAAGAAAGAAAAAAACTTTTATAATTTTATATTAGCATTAATAAAATGACTCTTTTGCAGATAACAGCAGAAAAGGGTTTGGCTTCTTTTTTGATTTTGTTTAGGTTTTGGGTGGGGTTTTTTTTTTCCTCCTTTGTTTCCTTTTTCGTCTTCTGCAACTGAAGCACATGCTTTTATCTACATCCAAACTGTTCCCCAACTGTTAGGAAACTAAGGGAACATTTCCAAATTCTGCTCAGCTTCTTTAATTAAACTTGTCAAACCTAGATGAGCATCCATATGGGAAACAGACATGGCTTTATGCAAGGTTAACATTCTTTTAACCTCCTTCAGAACCAGTCATGTTGCTGTTACTGGCCTCCACAATTTGAATGAGGTCTTACTAGCATTGATGGATTACTCCAGCAAAATCCCTTCTAGTTAAAAGCATTTGAAAGACACCCAAGGGGAGAAATAGCATTAAAACAGAGATGTATTTATTTATTGCCAGGCAGGGATGCCCTCAGAAAGAAGTAAATCAAAGATATCTTATGCAGTTTTAGGAACAAGGAAAAGACAATGGAATGACTAGTTTTTCCATGGCCCTTGAATCGAGAAAAACACTAGTTTGAAACAGAAAATCATAGTAGATTTATTACAGATTATCTTCACATCAGGATGCTTCCAGAATAATGAAAAAGTTAGGAACAAGTGTATTTGTAAGAGTGACTGTCCTAGAGCTTGTATTTCTCTATGCAAGAAAATGCTTAAATACCCTTCCTTTACTTACATGATTATCTACTTGGGGGACAAAGATCATAGTCTAATGCAAATCACTGCTACTGTGGAACAAGAATTTAAGTCAAAATAAGCCCCTCTTATTTGTTAAACCAGATAATTACTATATTAGTTATGCATTTTAGGCTTAGTGAAAATGGTACTAACAACACAATCTGAATTTTAGGAGCACGCTCTTAAATAGAGAGCCTGTATAACTGTAACATTACCCAGACATTGCAGCAAAATACAATATAATTGGTGGGTTTCAACTAGACCAGTATAGTACCTCTCAGGAAGACTTTGTTATACTAGATAAGCTTCCTGTGAAGTCACTGAAGTCTTTCTGCTGATTTCAGTAGAAGACTAAATGAATCCATCCATAACAGCTTTGACCTTTCATTAAGGTTGCAATCCAGTATTGCACTAGAATTATCCAGAGCCAAAGAATATCTCTAAGTCCCTTTTTTCTAATGCAGTCATCTGCTAGAAGGTAACATTCCTGAATGAAAAAGTAAATATGAAATCCTTCTCCCTTCCAGAGAATCCTCTCTTGCAACAGGACTGAACAAACTCAAGACAGAAATCAGAGCCATAGGTCTCCCACAGCTTACAGGAACTCTAAGGACAGCACCAACATACCAAACCTACATCAGTGTCTGTAGCCAGTCTCATACAACTAACTAATATCATTTCCATCTGCCTTTGGGTCAACGAGCAGGTTAGTGGAATCAGCTCTGTCACAGCCTGTAAACATAGAGCTGTTAAGCCTCAGACTAAGCATAATAACTATCTCAAAAGATCAGCATTTTCTTCCAGATGCAGACCTCAGTCTTCAGTTGTTCTATACATATGTAAAAAAAGGCTTCTCCCTAAATAGAAGAGGACTGGTTTTTAGAGAAGTCATTAAAGTTTCAGTAGCATACAGTCTACTGTATTTAAAAATAAAGCTGATTTAAGTGAAATGAAAAACTCAAAATTGTTAAAATTAAAACCTGAACTCATGAATTTAGAAGCATGACTGATATCAATATCAGAGATTGTACTTCCACCAGGCACACAGTAGTTACTGTACTTAACTATGGACAGTAACCAAATGTCACTGTTATGCTCTCTTAAAGACTACAGTTGGGCAGAAGCTGCTTTTCACTGGGTACTGCCTGGAAACACAGAGCGGTTACTTCTTTCCTGAAGGCAACCGAGCCACTGTTTCCATGTGCCACAGATCCCAGGAAATGAAAGGGGACAAGAAGGAAAGGCAGGGAGAGACAGGGAAGATGTCTAAAGCAGGGACTGAAAGCCTTGTAGAGGAGCAAGGGACAGACAGTCTTCACAGACTATGAAAATAAAGTCAAAGGATCCAAAAAGCCAGCATGGAGTGATTTGCAATCTGGAAAGCATTTAAATTATAATATGAGAATAAAGGTGAAACTTCGGGTCCACCAGGCAACTCAGCATCGCAATAATGAGACTTCCTTACAACATGTTTTTTCCAGAGCTGCAGTTTCTCTGCATAAAAGGTTATCTTCTGCTTTGGCCTAATAGCTTTTCTGAGTCTTTCTGGAATTTCTTCAACTATGCTTGCTTTAACATAAAGGTAGAAGTAGAACTATCTTGCTTCTCTTCAGATCTGGTCCTAGCAAAGCAAAGCAGGGAACATAATCTGTTATCCAATTTACACTGCTCATTCCTTATGTCGATACTCCCTGCACACACTTCCAAATAAACCTCTTTCCTCTACATAGCACATCCATTTTTACCCCTTTTTTAAGTTAAGACAAAACAAATGTGAAGCCAGGACCAGCTTCACAGATCTGTGCAGATAGCCTTGCTAGTTATATTGATGGGTTTGAATGAAGTTTTCAAATAGCTAAAGTAATTTTTAGATACAATTTTAAGTGCCTTTGATGTACAGTGGCCAAAGTAGTTACAGTGAGTTAGAAAGAATCACTAAGTGCATACCACAGTCCCTTCATAGGATGTTATGAATGCCAATTTCGCATAAACTTCAGGGCCTTAGTAGATGTCACAACAATCTCATCACGTTGACAGAAAAATTCTGTTGAGACTATGTGTTTGAATGTCATGATGAAATGAAACAATGACTGTGACAGTCTAGAGACCTGATCCTACTATATAAGATTACTGCAACAGATCTGCTGGAATAGACTTTCATGTGAACTATTAATTTTATCATCAAAGCTAGTTTGAAATGATATAGAAGTATACAAACCGACAAAAATCAATACTTTAAAACTATTTGCTATAATGGCCATAAACACTTAAACTACTTTTTGCACTTTTACATATGAAGACAGATGCCCATTTTGTGATGAAAGTAAATATTATTTGCTGTTAAGTTTAACCAGAAAATATTTTTTCTTCCATAATGAGCTAATGATATTCATACATTTTTACAACGACCTTGTGTTCAGCTTCAAAACCTAGAAGAAAGTAAATAGACATATTCGTATTACAACAAACTATTTTAGATATTAATTCTCAAAGTATGTGTTTATGTTCAAATATGTATGCTTATTTCGTAAGATAGTTGCCATCAACATTATGTTCAAATATGTATGCTTATTTCATAAGATAGTTGCCATCAACATTGGTAGTCACTACGTAGACAAGCACATTTTGATCTAAATTTCTATATTTGCAATAGGATTTTCATATGCCCATACTGTCATGCTTCACATCTACAGTTCCATGATTGCCAGAGGAATTAAAGAAAGACGAGTTACTCCATTCTTAGAGTCCAGCTTTTTCAGAAACTTTTCTCTTTCCAGCTTGATTTCATTGACACTGACATCATGGAGAACATCAAGTGAGCTAATGCAACAGTGGGCTGCTCTCCAGCAACCAGACTTCCAAGTTCTTCACTTCTCACCTCCACCAAAGTGTGCACCCATCAAAGAGACAGAGCTCTGACACAGGGCAGATCAGTCAGGTGACACTGGGCACAAAGCAGCACTAGTCAACTTGGAAGAAGTGCTACTAAAAGGATTTGTTCTTTTGTGTTAGTTTTAGCGTGTCAATTAGTGATATACAATACAATGATGTACTATTTTATTCATTAAGTTAAAAAACTACAAACAGCTGAAGAAAAGGAATGTCAGCCTTTACCCCGAAAAACCCATCACACTTTGTAAACGGATCTCTCAGAAGCAATATAGACATATTATCATTCTATATGGAAAAAAGCTTACCTAGGATACATCAAGTTCTCTAGAAACCTAGGCATGGAGGAAAGTCATGGTGTTGGCACTATCTTCAGCCCAGTGAAGCCCTGCTTAAAAGATGGTCTAGTTCTCAGCCATAATAGAATTGTACTGGATCTAAGAAAAAGATCCACAGAAAAAAAATCTGGGAGGAAGGAAACCACAAAATTAAGTATAAATAATAAAACAAAAACAAAACCAAACCTAAACCCAAACGAACCACAAAAAAACCCAAAAAACACGACCAACCATTTTTCTGCACTCTCTTAAGGAAAATCAAGGCAATAGGGCTCCCACAATGGTTCCAGAAACAGTTGCCAGTTATAAGGCAGCAATTATTACTTCCCCAAAAAAATATTGGCAGTTCCCAGAAAAAATAATAATATTATTGAAAATATTAAAAATAAATTTTGCAGTTACAGCATTCTCTTGCATCTTGTACTCCTTCACTTCTGCCTAAGGCAAAAGGATTCTTTGAAGTGTGAAGTGTAAATATCTTTGCCTTTATTTACCTTCACACCATCCCAAAATAATCTGAAAAGAGCATAGGAAGAGTGAAACTGCAAACTGGAAGCAAAGAAAAATACCTTAGAACAATACAATGGAATCATTATAACTGGACCACAGCTCTTCGAATCACAAAACAAGAATATTCACTGGTAAGCTTTATTGATCTTATCCTGTCTCAAATAATTCAAAGAGTTGTTAAAATTGGCTTATTGGTTGAATGTGTTTAGGCCTCTTGTGGGTACTTAACAGATAGGTCCTAGGACAGCTTGTAGGATTTTAAGTTTCTACGTAATTTTTTCATTTTTCAACTGAGTAATCAGTATCTGGAAGTTCATAATAAGCATGGAATACCCTCTGTTGTTTTTCTTCTAATTGAGGGTTGGTTTGGGTTTGGTTTTTTTTTTAATAATGCACAAAATTGAACTCACCTGAAGTTAAGTTTTCATCTTGAAACCTTACCTTCTCCTGTATCTGCACCAGTTTTTGACGTTACCGCTTGTATCATCTGCAGTATTAGGAGCCAGTTTTGGAAATCTGTGAGGTTCTTTCTCTACTTAATTTGTGAACCTAACTACATGAGTCAACTCGCTCATACTGGGTGACCTTCATTCTACATTTACTGGATGTGCACAAGTGACAGCAGATATAACTAGCAAGAAAAATACTCTTTCACGCACACTAAATGGAAGAGCTATATCATATAAAGACAAGTTAGGGGAAGAAAAGAAATAATGCTTACTTGAGCTGTTGTTATACTCAAATATTTTCTTTAGAGGCATAATTATTACTAGGGCTTAGTTTACAAAGATGGCTTTTGTCTTGGAGAGTTTGAAATCTGATTAGACAATGAGAAAATGAAAGATAAATTAAAAAAACATATTAACCAGTATACTGTTTCTTTCTATTGAAAAATATTTCTGGGGTAAAGAGCACTTGAATGACATGGAGTTACATTCTTCAGGGGAAACAACGGGAATTACTTGTACCCAATTTAGGATTATTATTATTAATCAAAATTTAGAATAGGAGGAATACCCAAACTGTTTTCTAGTTCCTAGTGTTTAACCCTATAAACCACAGGAATTAATGATCGTACTGACAACTGGAATGGAAGAAGCCCTTAGAACATTAGCATTTTATAGAAACAATGACCTTAAGACCAGAATGTTTTCTAGGCATTAGTGCCAGAGAGCCACATCTAATTAAATTAAAGCAAGACCCATTCCAATTAACTATGATTTATAGAGTTTAATGTACCTATTTGCATATTTTTATTTTATATGTTACTGTATTTAAGCAATTTTTTTCAGTTTCCTCTGCATATAAATTCTTTTGACATCAGCAGAAACAAATCTCAATAGCCCAACGCACATGTGCCTTTTTGCATCGCAGTATAAAGGAACAGAACTTAAAGCCCAGTGGAGTGAAATTAATTTAATTTAATACAACAGAAAGCTATTCCTCTTTTTAAGAACTATTTTTTGTGTGTATTTAGATTTGGTTTGGGGATCAGAGCCACTGGACTGTTACTAGATACATGCTCACAGTGCATATTTTTCCAAGAAATAATACAGTTTTCCAGCCTGCAAGCAAAAGTATTCATGGATTTTGCATTTGAAATGTTAGCAGGTTTGATTATAGTTTTCAGAAGCAAAAGACTGTCTCAACTTTACATAAGATCAAACCTAAAATTTCAGGCTGGGTTGTTTTTTTGATTGGGATTTTTTTCTTTTTCTTTCTTTTTTTTTTTTTTTTCCTCTCCTTCATTTTTTATGTTGAGCTTTTAGGAAGTGCAAAATTCCCTTGTCTGGCTCACCTACAGTCACGCAGAATACAGAAGTATCACTTGACTCTTCCACTTCATAGGTGACTGCCTGGAGATTATCTGGAAAATGATCTAAGGTCTATCATCTGTTTAATTTTTTCTGAATAATTTCAACATGGGCTATTCTGATAGCGCTGAACAGAAAACATTTTATGGAATGGAAAAATCTAGTTAGTTACAAACTTTCTGTGGGTTCCCCCCCCTGCCCCCCCATTATTTAAATGGTTAAATTTATCAGTAGTGAGCAAGGTTCTTTTGTCAACTCTAAACATACAATGAGAGAGCAAAATATTAATAATGTATTTATCCTATCTTTGCTAATAAAACAGCAGCTTTCATAACATCCATAATCAAAACAAAGAAAGGGGAAGAGAAAAATAAGTGGTTTCATAACAAGTTAGACAAGTTAAAATCATAAAAATCATAAGACCACCTATTGCTACTGGTTTTTTATGTGTAGCCTTTTCTTTTCTCTTTTTTTTTTTTTTTTTTTTTTTTTACATCATTTTAGCAATTAGGACTGAATGCAAGTTGTTATGCAGGATTATAGGTAAAGCTGAAAATCTCACAAAACTAGCCCAAACTGTTAACGTTAATAATAAGTACTCTGCAAACATATCCAAAATGCATACAAGTTAAGCCTTTGGGAAAAAATAAGAATGACCTCCTTAAAGCAGTGCGAATAAAAGAAAAGGGATCACAGAAAGCAGGGAAACAGAAAGAAAACAAGTATACGGAAAGGAAATCCACCACTAAAACCCAGAAACTCTGGCCACACTATCAGGTACAGTTATAAATGGCACCAAAAATGTTAGCAATCTTAATGCATCTTTGCACTGTATTCCAAAATTGAATTAAATGAAACTATAAAACGCATGTTAACAACTACAAGACTTGCACTTTATGTTTTTTGGTATGTTGTTACATGAACCAAATTCTATCAGTAAAGCTGAAATAAATCAGACAAGACTTTTGGTCACTTTTCGTAATAGACCGTCATGCATAGGTAGTGTAACCTTTCACACATTTGTGTGCTGTGTGCCCAGTATAATCAGTACAAGGTTTCTCATGAAGCAACATCACAAACTAATAAGCCACCAAGCAAACAAATCACCATTCAGTAGTGCTATGTCCATTGAATTCTTTGGGCATGAACGTCTTATTTCTCTATATTAACTCAGTGATTAGTACTTCAAAATGGAAATTTAATCTGCTAAATTCTAAAAGGTAGAAGTAGTTCATTGGTAAAAAGGATTCACAGCTAAACTAAATGGAAAATCTTGCCCTGCATTCTGTTAAATCAAAGGAAAACAATCAACAGATGTTACTTTGAACAGGACTGGACTTATAGAAGAATTTAAAAGTGTTTCCACATACTAGTAGCCTCAAGTAAGACAACAAATCAGCAACAGCCATGTTAAAAAAGTAGGTACGAGGATTTTTATTTTGTTATTTAGACTAATCTTACACTGTTGTCCTTCAGTTATCGGAACAATGATAGAATGAATGTCAGCTAAGAAATACTGTCAACTAATTGTGTGATGTTATATCTAGACTAGCTGTATGGACAGTCATAAGAGTAACAGCCTATAAAAGAGGAAAGAAATAGAGGGTTGTGTCATTGCTAGGTGGAACTTCAGAAATTGCCACTTTTTATTTCTGTAGCATGATCCTATTTTTAATCTAAAAATATAGTGCAAATATCTGCAGTAGTCTTGGCTCTCTAGTTCTTGCTAAGGTAGATATTCTCAGTCCTTCAGTGGATGTTGCCGAATTGTGCAGCTCACAGCTAACTGTAGTTTTGAAAATTAACTTTAGACATTAAGTTTTGAAAAATAAATAAGTTTGTTCTAGACACTCCTGCAGGCAACAAGACATAAGTTATTGAGCTTAATGCAAGGGTAACTGGGAGCAGTTTAATGGCCCCTGGCCATTAAATATGCAGGAGGGTCAAATTACACGATCAAGTGGCTGCTCAAGCCTTTAAGCGCATAAAATATATGAAACTCCCTGAAATAACAGCAGCTTGCATGTTATATATTTTCTTTTGCGTTTACAAGATCCTGGAGATATTAAGATGTATTGTCTTTCCTGGAATAAGCCTAGATGTCACTGGGGGAGCTCAAATAAGTCCTGGGAACTTCTGCTGACTTTTAAAGAGAAGAGTCAAGGGAGTCTGCTACCTGTTATCTGCAGTAAAGTATGAAGAGATTTATGACATTAGCCTTAAAAGAAATAATGGCACACTAGTGAATCAATGATATAATTGCGCATGGTGCTGAGTCTCCTGGCCCAAGACCAAAAAAGCACTTCATGATGTATGGAGCTTAAAGCCAAAGGTAGTTTGCTAGGCAAAGTTACTTAAAAGCTAGATTTTCCTAAATTCTTGGCTAATTTCAAAGGTAGTCAGCTCCCATCTCACTATCAAGAAAGATAATATGTACATTGGGGTCAGCAGCAGATCTAGTAGGAAATTCTCATGAGGATTATTATTCCATTTGAAAAAGGCCAAGTTCACTGGAACTAAGGCTGGCTATTAGGAGGAAGAAAAATAAAAGACAACAAAAAAGAAACCCGTAAAAGCCCTCAATCTGTGTACTGAGAATACAGATTTTCAACATACCCTAAAGAAAAAGGAGATGGTAAGATGGGAGGCTGCAAACAAATAAAATAGTAATATCTTTTTCTTTCAAAAGGACCTTCACACATAGGGGTGTTTCTCTCCAAAGAAAAGACAAGATAAACAGGAAGGCAAGGAAGAAAAAGACAGACTCTTTCCTGAGTAGTAAGACCCTGTGGTCAGAAAATTCCTAGCGTAGACATGTAAATTCAAAAGCCTCCTCCAAATTAAGCAAATATTTAGGATTTTTTCTAATTCAAGGATATCTGATGGGATTATTTCACTTTAAAATTCAACGGAATTAACTTCCAATAGGTCAAATATATATTAATAAGTGTAATAATAGATCTTAAATCAGATTTTAAAACTTTTCATTTTGTGCAAGAGCAAAATTCAATGAGACTATATGTTTAACAACTTGTACTGAATGCCTGAACAGAGAGAAGAAAAAAAACACAACCTAGTACTTTTTGAGCATTTTTATTATTCAGTATTTCACACAGTTCCAGTTAAGTAAGTAAACCCTGATAACATACACTGTAATATTTAATCCCAAATTATGTCTACTTCACAAATGAACCAAAGTTAATACATTTACTGTTTCATATGAGCCAAAGCAGTGTCAGACCAGTTTTGTCCCTTCCGATTTCTGCCTTTGACTGCAGAATTATTACAAACCGCCTTAAGGCATACCTTTCCTTTTAATAACATGCAGAAAATACAAACCTTCAAGTGTAGTTATTGTTCAGCATTATGTAGTAGAAGAGAAGTAGCATGTAGTTATTAAATTGTCAGACATTAAAACATGCATAAATCATAAACAAATCTCATTAAATGCTGTGCACCAGCCAAAGTTTACAACTTCAGGATAAGTTCTAGGAGATGGAAACATCTAAATGTTAGAGACCCAACTGCCAACCATCTGCATGCATGAACATACACACAAAACAACATTGACAAAGGAAATCAGGGAAGATTTCATGTGATCAATGACAATGTGCAACCCCAAGTATACCTCACAGCAGCCACATACTGAAAAGAAAATTAGCTGTGGACCTTGTAAGAAAGAACAGCTCATCTACCTGGCAAGATTAATCAATTAAAGCAAATTAACCTGCGTTAGCAGGTCCTAACATTGACCTGTTCTTCAAATGTATTTGTAAATTATATTGGTTATGCTAACATAAAGAAGAAACTCTTATCCAGAACAATTTTAAGCACTATGAACATGAAATGTCACATAGTACAAGCCTGTATATGCATTAAAAAAAATATTTATACATTATAAATAATGTTACAAAAAAATTGAGAGAACACATGCAATAGCTATTTTCAATTAGTTATAACAATGTTTTATTCAACTTAATTGTTCCAAAGAACAAGGAATATTCTCAAAAAGTTGAGTAATCAAAGCTAAATCCTCCACACAGAGGGTCAGTTGATGCATCAAGCTGGTAGTTATGAATATATTCTAGCTTTTACTCAAAAGCTCCTAGTTGCATATTTCCAAACTTGCCATGTTCTACCTCTGACACTCTTTCCAGACACTTTTAGGAAAAGAGACGATCTTTTGTCACCGGTACAGAAATTCATCAAGCATTCAAGCAAATCATATCAGTTCTGCAAGTCTTTGCCACCTAAATATCTTTATGAATCAATTCTTATGCAATTTAAATTTTACCAAAACATTTTGCATTCATGTTATTCAAGGAAGCAACATTCTGGAAAATGGATATCAGAGAAGTTGAGGAAGAGAGCTATTTGAAATCAATGTATCCTTAAAAGCTATAGTCGAGAATGTTCTCAAAATAAGTAAATAATAAATGCCCACCAACTTTCAACAATATATTTTAAATAGCAAAGTTTCCTTAGGTGGTGGAGATCAGGGGTAGTGTGACAATTCCTTCCCAGCTCTTGGCTAAATCATGGGATTAAAATACACTTACTTTTTCTGCTAATCACTGATCTAGTCTATAAAACGTAGAGTGGCTACTCTTCATTCACAGTATTTTAATGAGGATTAACATCCCAGACTCATCTAACAAGCTATAAGGCCGGGGGAGAGTGACAGAGAAGTACTGTCTATTCAAGAATGGAATCTGCTTGTAAACATGCGACAATGACAGGAATTTTGTCCCTCCCTACATATAACAACTTGTATTGCAGCACTTTTAGCAACCTTCAGTATCAGAACAATTCACACAGTCATCAGACACAGGCAGCTTTTTTGTTACAGTGTGAAAATTCTATTTACAAGCAGTATTACAGATATATATGTAAATTAATTTAGATACATTTTTTTATACTTGTCTTTTTCTTTTTAAAAAATAATATTTATTCCTTTGTTCAGAATGTGAATTCTTAAGTTATACTCTGCTGACAAAAACACTTCTTTATTGTAGAACGGAAGACCCAGGGAAAGAACCTGCAATGGTTACTGTGCCTCTTTTGCTATCAGATTCCTGTAAGGAACCCCCAGACAGACTGACAGTGCTGAAACATGTAAAGGAACACACAGAAAACAACCTAAATGGGCAAAAAGGAAAGTTTCAGACTTAAAACATGGTGTTTGGACCCAAACATTATTAGCATAGTTGTTATCACTAACTCTTAAATGAGGCTATTAAAGAATGTATTAAAAATAGACCATAATTTAAAAACTGAGAAATCCTTGTGATTAGTATCTCTGATTTTTTCTTAATTTAGACATCATTCCTCCAAAAATTGTGTTAAAAGCAGTAAACATCCATATGTTGCCATTCATAATATGTGAAGTAGTTATTGTCTGAACAATCCTCAGAGTCAACCACAGTAGTTCTGAATAAATAGTACTATTCGATGTAAATAAAACTGACATAGACTGGCTCAGGGGCTGTGACAGAAAGAATACTTTTCCAAGGGAAAGTAAAAAATACAGTAATGAATTGATAGGCTAAAAATGCATGTCTATGCACGAGACACCTCCTCGGTTGCTTTGTATTAGCCCCAGAGACAATGGTACGTGAACTTTGAACAAAGTGATCTCCCAAAAGGGAGCAACAGTTAAAATATGCTTTTAAATTTAGATTTCATCCATCTTAACCAATTTATTCTGCTAATTATTTTCAGTAGACATATATATATTTTTTTTTTTTTTTGTGGGTAGCCACTTATTCATGCCTTGTTTGTAGTTACGATGGGAAATAATGAATAATCAAGTGTTTCAACTCTTTTTCCGCTTCTGTATTTCATGATACTAGTAGTGCACTGTGCAATACCTCCAACTACAAGTATACTTAAGAACATTTGAAATATTTATGACTGTGGGCTACATTAAATAAATAAATAAAAACAAGTAATTTTCACAGTTTTCCCCAAATGTATCCACTTATTTTTATGCGTGACTTAGTGTAGATTTTTCCTATAAAGAAAAATTACAGATTACAGAAAAATACAGATATATGATGATAGGACCAAAGATTTATGAAATTTGAGAATTAAAATACAACAGTTTGGCTCACCTGGAGGTATTCACATGCCTATATCAGTAGGTTATGCAGGAAAAGGTGGTTTCAATGCCTGCTATTTTACTAAGCTATCTCAAAAAGCAGTAATTAGCTAGAAAGGAACTGTATGTTACACAGGTCATGATATAAAGCCCAGTCCCAGTATTTGAGACCTAGAAAAGAAGAAAGAATATAGTTCAAGTCCTGCCTGACTCCTCAATGTTTTGATGATAAACTGAATTAATAAAGGACCATTTTTCTGTGGGCATTACCAGATTTCCCAAGCCAACTCCATAAACCAAATGGTGCTTTACAAATTTGTATACAGTAAGCTACATTTTTTCCTTTAAGGCCTTGTTAAAATTTTTTCTTCTCAGTTTGTTAACGGTTAAGAAACTGCATACTGAGATAATAACATTGGGGTTTTTTCCTAATTTTAGTGCATTGAATAACTGTGTGCTTACAACCATATGGAAGAAAAAAATACATATGTGGTTAGACATTCCCTTTCAATAAAGCTGTCAGCCTGCCTTGCAAAGGTCACATCACTGATAGAAAATACCAGACAGCAGTGGAAGTCATTGCATGCATCAGTCATCAAAATAATGCTACAAATCACAATATGACCATTTTATTATATCACTATTATTCACTATTATTACATGTTTTTAAGTTCAGTCGGCAATCAACCTGTTTTTTTTTCCTTAGTACGTTTTCATAGACTGAGAAAAAGCAATTTTATTCTATCTCTATTCACTGTTTATCTACTTCTTATCAGGGAGATAATGTTCTGCATGTTATTGTTGGGGGAACTGTCTTTTAAACTGTAAAAATATAGCTGTAAAGAGAGTAGTTTCATGCCAAGCCCAGAACATACCACCCTGTTTTAGTTTCAGGCAGCAAATCCCACAGCAGTAGGAGGTACTAAGCTTATTCCAACACTCTTGGAAAAGCTACAAAAATGGAATATACCCAGCAACTGGATTTTAGCAAATCATGTTCAATGCAACTACTATGCCTCTTTTGCTACTAACCTCAATTGTAAATTACTCTGTGTTGCACACGATCCATCTCTTTCAGCATTCAAACCCAGGACCTTTCCAGATGTGAACAGTGGAAGGTAGACCCCAACTAAAAGCTTTCCAAGCACCAGCTTTTCTTTTCAGTCTAATAAAACACAGCTATTGCTTTTTAATCAAGTAAGGACTTCCATATGTTCCAATGATTGCCCGTATTCTTTACTCTCAAACAAAGAACATTTTCCCATCACCACATTACGTTTCCTTATTTAAATATGTACTTATCCAAATCCCACCAATACAATGCATACTTTGGTTTGCAAAGAGATTATTTTCTGGGTGAACTATAATAAGGAGTAAGAAAAAAAGCAGTCTAAATACAAGCAAACACAATGCAGAGTTAAAATAGTTAATGGTTTACCTTTTCAGTTCTATTGTAATACTGTGTTTTATGTAGATAATGAAAGGGCATTATTAAAACAAATCTGGTTTACATCTAATGACTAACATTCTGTTACCTTTGGAACCGCCATTGTAAGGTAAAAGCTTATACAAGAAAACTGGGGAAATGGTTTGTTATTTTAGTAAAGCCATCCCACGGGTGGTGTTTTTCATGTTTGTGACGCAAAATTTTTGTGTCTCAAGTGTCTCTGTCAGCAATAGTGAACTTGTGAAAATAGAGGCTGCAAAATCCTGACATAGCTGCTAAACCTTGACGTAGTAGTCTGCTCAGTCTAATTTAGGTACCATCTGGTATGCACTTTTCTACCCTTCCTGCAGTTTCATCTTTAAATGGGAGTATCTACAGGAGAAATTCACACAGAAAGGCTAAAGAGGCAAATACAACTGAAGAAAGTTAATGGCAATCTTTGCTTAGAAAGTACAAAGGACTCATTAGGTACAGTGAAAAAACAGAGAAGGCAGGTGGATACAAAAAATAATACAGTAGAAATTTTGACCGTACTTCAGACAACACAGAAATGTGCAATAGTGAGCTCAGTCTGATTGACAATTGATCATTGATTCAGTGGTCTGTGAGATAACAAGAGCATAGAAGGGTGCTTCTCCACATATCTTCTTTTTGTTTTGTGGTCTAAGGATTATGTGACAGTTCATTCTACATACATATATACACACATGCATATTCCTATACATATAAATATACATACACACAGATATATATAACAAAATATATTTATATAAACTCTAAATGGAAAACTGCAAGTGCAGTTTTAATTAAGGGATGTGAAGACTCAGTGCATCTATCAACTTCTAATTGAATTAGTTTCCAGGCTTGTCTGTAGAAGTCACCTAAACTGAAAACTGTCAAAGGAAGGGTACCAGGCAAACTAGGTCACTTATTTGATCTAATATGCAATTTCCTACAAATTACTTAATATAAAGATTCAGGCTTTCTGGGAATAACATGAACTGTCTCCCATCATTTTCTAGACTTGGTGCCTGCCTTCCTCTATTTTTTTTTCTTCTCACTGAAGTTCTTTGTCCTGCTTCCTCCTCAGTTTCCACTACCCTCAAAATGTTTATTACCCTTCCCTAATTCATCCAAGGAAGGGTGGATTAATCTTATTTGTCCCTGCAAGAAATTGTCTGTTTTGTTTAGAAGCTTGCATAAGCAAAAGTGACTGACAGTAACAGATCTCTACATAACTTGCATGGGTTTTAACATATACATTGACTGCTTTTACCATATTTTTTTCCCTGGTACATAGTCTCTTTTTTAAACACAGGAAACAATTTGCACAGTTTCCACCTCAAACCAAAAAACATGGGGTTTTCTTATTTTTCTTTAATCAGTCCTAACCAATTTAGCAAGTTGATAGCATCTGGCTTGTGACTACCTTACTTTGCTGATTGCTTAAAATCCTATTTCAAGGTAATGTTACCCCCAGCATAGTATAATTCAAAGACTCTGAACTTTGACCATTCCCTTTGAAAATGTGAAAAATTGACTCTTGTAGCTGTCAAATGCAAGACTCAGTGGAACAGCAATGAGGAAAAAGGATACAGAATTTCCTCATAACTGCAATTTTTTGTATTACTTAGTGAGAACTAGGCAGTATTTGTCTCTTCTAACAGCTTATTTTCCTTCACAGGACCAATATTCCCATCATGAGTCATTACCATCCTAAATCTTCCTGTCTCAAGTATTTAGAGATGTACACTTTGCTGAAAAATAAAGTGAGCTTTATTAACCCACCAAAAGCTATATAAGAAAAAAAAGCATTATGTGGGGTGGTAGTAGGGAAGTTTTTTAGAAGGCTTTATGGATTTGTATGTGACTGTTGTCATTGCTACTATCATACCTGGGAACAAGAAAGAAGAAATTGCATTCAATTTTATTTTTTATTTTCAACAGCAGCTCGTTGTAGTGCAGCAAAGCAGAGGAAAAATGCTTTGGAGAAATTAAGAGATATAAAAACATAACTGAAATAAAATAAGTGAAATATTTGAGGATCACTTATAATAATTATACAGTACATGAAATAACAGCATAAAACATTAAAGAATCTAGTGGGGATGAAGTCAATGGTTGGTTATGTCTGTTCACACCGAATAATGGAGTTCCTTTTGTGACTTTTTGTGAAGGATGTATTTTGTTTCTTAGAACTTAAAGTCTTTTCTCACCACATTTTTAAATCAAATGAAACAAGTCGCCACACCTAAAAATGTTGATCAAGGCAATGTGATAGAGTCCACGATTGTTTCACTTTGTAAAAAGATCAGAATAAGGGAGCTAACAGTATTGAATCTTTGGGCCAAAATTGTCATGAAACATAATAGCATGATATGCCCTGAGGTAGTCTGGGCTGTCATCCTGAACAGCTATGTGATATGGAGCTGCCTTGTGATATCAAACTTCATCTGGCCCAGTAAAATTTAGGATTTGTTTTCATCTGTCACCTACTAAGAGGTACTAGCTTTAGAAACAGTTCAATTCAAAGAATAAAAACAAATCAAGCTTGCAGATATGTTGTTCACTTGCAAAATTTGGAAAGATGTAGGTTTTAAAACCATTCAGAGCATGTTTCATGAACCATTGTAAAAGCCCTTCCAAACTATCATGCAACCATGCTCTGGGAAAAAATTAAGTATGACGGGGAAGAAAGAATATTATTTGTTTCTCATTAATCTGGCAGAGAAGTAAGACTAAATAGTGAAGTGACTTATAACTTTATAATTCCGTGCAACCTTTTGCAGTAAAAATTTCAATAGCATAAAAAATTAGGGAATGCCAAAGTAAGAGTGAATACATTAGGTCAGAGTCTGTGCTTACGTGAAGAGGTGCGGACATTCACATGTTTCGGTCAGCTACAAATAGGCTAGGCTAGAACAGATGGAAATTGTGTTTAACTATGACTTTAACATAGATTCCCTGAAGCAAAACCAGAACCAACTTAGTTACTAATATCTATGTTCTGCTAGTCACTAACAGGAGTCCAATCAATCTTTAGTTGCATGATGCAATTAGGTTCAGAAGACACTTTTTGCACCATGTATTTTTTGTACTAATATTTCATAATTAAAATGTAAATCAGTGACATTACTCCATTCACAAATGTTGTCCATTTCTTCTGGACACTCAAATTTTGCTAAAGCAATTGCTCTCATAATAGGCTATAGTATGCAGCAAAATATCAAATTAGGATCATCATAGAGATAAAACATAAGAAAACCCAGGTTATGCAAGGGATTCATTGAAAGATTTTACTAGCGAAACATTTGAGTTATATTTACAAAAATCATATGAAGCATTGAGTAGGCTACTTACAAAACACATAGGTAACGTGTTAGTTACATACTACAACAGAAAATAATTATCATAAGGCTGACTAATAAGGAAGATTGACTGTTATTCATAGACAGGCACAGGAGCTTCTTCTGTAAATTAAATTTCAAGACTTTAGATTGCAATTTGAAGGGGAGGTTTAGGTTGGATATTAGGAAAAAATTCTTCACTAAAAGAGTGTCAAGCATTGGAACAGGCTACCCAGGAAAGTGGTGGAAGCACCATCCCAGGAATTTTTTTAAAAATGCATAGATCTATGGTTTAGTTGTGACCTTGGTAGCCCTGGGTTCACGGTTAGACATGATGATCTGAAAGGTCTTTTCCAACCTAAATGATTCTATGATTCTATGAAATAAATAAGAACAAGAACTGTTCAAAAATAAACTGAACCAAAGCCAAGATACAAAACAAATAAGGTTGCTACTGGGAATGGAGAAAAAGTATGGAAAGCCATCTAAAACACATGCAGACTGTTAAATGCAATCTAAACAGAAATCCAGCTTTGGGAAGGCATCCAAGAAGGAACCAGGACAGATTTGATCCAGTACAGATGTGGAGAGGGAATTTTTAAAATTAAAATCTAAAGTGAACTAATTCTTTACAACAACAACAGCAATAATAATGTAATTGGGGGTTTTGTTTGTTTTGTTTTCTGGCCACACCAAAATTATTCTGTCCAGAATGAGGTTTCCAATGGTAAAGGGACACCACAATATGTTGATTTTTCATAAAGAATATAATTACTTTTATCTTTTGAGTCTATTTTAAGCTAAATTAATGCAAATACTGTATATGTTTATAAATGTATGATTATTCATTGCATGTAGACAAATAATCCCAAATCTCAAAACAGACCTTGGAAATTTTGGGGGTAAAAAATACTTGAGATATCACAAATAGACAAAATCCAAAATGTATACATAAGCAAATAAACCACAAATTTTAAACATTAACTAGGAGTTATAATTTTGAGTTAAACTATGAGATATCACTGCATCTCAAACCCAACAATAAGCTGTATAAATGTTTTATATAAAACAGAGCTGTCTTGCTAACAGTGTAACTAGTTTCATATTTGTGTAGCTTGCTATAGAGCTGTGATAGTTTTCAGTAAGAATGTAGTTGAAAATATGTAGGGTTAAAATAATACCATTGGAATCACATTGTGCCTTTTTCATCTCCTTCCACTGTTGATAAAATTGATGGAATCAAGACATGTTGCTAGAATTTGGGCATGACGACTAATCTATATGTACATCATTATGACTGGAATGAGTGGTTGCACAATGAGATGAGTCTTGTCCTTGGAAACAGTTAATTCAGCAAGGAATACTACTTTCATAAATGTACTGTTAAAAATTTTTTTTAAAGTAATCAAGATGGGATATTATGGAAGCAATGAAAAGGAACACATACATAGACTTTTAATGCTGTGGTTTATGACAAATAATGTTCCTTCCACATTTAGAAAGTTGAATGCACATACAAAAATTACTGCTTCTCTTACCTGTGCTCAGCATCGAACTCTAAAGTGTAATTTCTGGTGTGCATTTTATGCCCATTATAATCACTATCATACAAGGTTCAGCTGGTCTTATTATTAGAAAAGATGGATTAATAATCAGCTTTTTAGTTTCCACTAGGAACCACCTGCCCTCCAGTTTTTACAGAAACAGCTTTCTTACTTGAAAACTATTCTGAGCCATGTCATGTGTCCCATGGTAGAACTAGACTAACTTTCTATTATTCTTATTGCTATTATTAAAAATTAATTAATCTTCTGCCCTTGGGAGCGACAGATCAGAATGGTTCTTGCAAACTCTCGCAATGTAAGCTAGGCTAAATTTAAAAGTTTGCAGCCAAAGGTTACTGGCAAAAGGCAGAGAAACTGATAATAAAAAAAACGATGATTTGACCACTTTAGTTGCTGCTGTTCAAAGTCTGATGTACTAATGTAAATTGTCACTGATTTCACTAAATACACCAGAGTCCGAATTGTGACAGCTGATGGCTTTGAATCATGATCACTGCCAAACTGAACAGCAGCCGTTGAAGTGGATGCCACTGCCTTTGGTAATAACACACATTTGTCTCGCACAGTAAAGTGTAAATGCAACCAGTTAAAAAGATTTTTTCTAAAGATCTACATACACATATTGGGGAGGGGGGGGGGGGGCGCTAGGGAGGGGGGCAGGGAAGTCAGAAATTTATTCCCAGTTCGGTGCAAGGAGATCTGGTGCAAGAAGGCTGGGATCTGAGAACTACCTCTAGACTACTGCACAGTACAGTAACTTAACATTCTTGCTACTAAGAGCTACTTTCCATCCAAAAATCCAATAATAAAAGCACAGAGCCATTGAGACAAAGAATAAATTACTTCTGAAGATCTTAGCTCCCACATAAATGAAGAACATATAACAAAATACTTCTGAAAACAGCTTGACTTGCTCCCTGCCGAGTACCAGGATAATTCAGAATGAAGATGCTACAGCTGCTCTATCCTTTCATCCAAAATCTATATCTATCTGCCTATAATGAAGACCACTGGAGTCTTCAAATTACTGTGAAAGCAGTTTACTTTGCTGTTCTTATAGGGCATGACACAGAAAAGGAAGAAATAGATCCTGAAAACTTATTTTCCTTGATGACATCGACACTTGGAAGTACTGGTTGAAATGGACATAGTCTTTGAGGTTCCTCCCTGCTCCTCCCAAGAACCAAAACCTTTTCATTCAGGAGAGAACACAAATTCAATCATTGTTACTTTCTTTAAACTGTAACATCAATGGTTTATCTGAGACCTATTCAGATATTTTGATTTCTCTATATCCGTCATTGATATCCACTTTTGGTTAGCTTTAGGTGAGCTGCCTTGTACTGTAAGCAAAGTCCAACAAAAACTGCCTTGACATATGGGCACTAGAGTGATTTCTAGGCCAAGGACTGATCAAAATGGTCAGGATTCAAGGACAAAATAAACTAGATGAGAGCTAATACCCTTTAGGCTGCTGGGTGGTTATACCCAGAAGGAGGAGGTGAAGGACTGTGGCAGTGGAGTGACTATGAGGCAGCGGTGGGGACAAATAAAAAAGTGTCAAGGCAAAAGTTTCTCAATTTTTTTCCTCCATAAACATAGGAATGGACATTTATATTCCAGCTGACTGCAAAGAAATTCACTGAGATATTTTAGATGAACTTCTCAACAATAAGGCCAAGAAAACCAGTTGTACAAGGAAACAAATCTTTCCTAGCATATTACCATAGAATATTTCTGTACTTACATACTGTGAATAGAAATATGTTTGTGAATTAGATTCAGACATTTAATGAACTATTGCATGGAGAAAGCTGAGTTAAAGAAAAACTAATTCAAAGGAGAAAAGAATATAACACACATTCTCCAGCTCTCCCAACACTGTCACACTGAAAAGTACCCTCTGAGTTCACACAAGCCTCTGTCTAGTTGTCCTATGGGGCCTACATTAGCTCATGACCTATGGCATACAGACAAAACCGAGCTATTTTTAAGGTGTTAACAATATTTATCATTGAGGAAAGTGCTTTGAGAAAACTTCATTACAGATTTCAAAAGGCATCCTTTATGTAATAACAAAAACTTGCACTTGAAATTCAAGAAGAATGGTATGTATATTGACAGTGCAGGTTTTTCATCTCTGAAAAATAAAGCCAAGAGGATAATTACATAAAATGTTAAAAATATTCTTTAGGCTTCCCCAGAATATTTCACAGAATGGCTTCTGCAAAGGCGGCAGCTTGAATATCATCACAACCTAAAATTTCCAAGGGAGACTTAAATGAAGAGCAGGTACATTGATCAAAGCTAACAGTATCTACTGCACTCCCTTTATCCACAAAGCAAGTTATCTCACCACAGAAGTCGACTGGGTTGGTCAAGCACTATTTGCACTTGGGTAAATTCATGCTGACTATTTCCAGTAGGAGCTGTTTGAGAGTTATGACATAAAAGCAGCATAGTAAAAGCCATAAATTTTGTCTGTGGATCTCTGTTAAGTCCATGGGATACCATTTCATAGCTTTGTTCAGGGTTGCTATATCATAGTACAGACCATCAAATTGGACTTGTCTTCAAGAATGGCTCAAAAATATTTCAAAGCATTATGACAAGCTTTAAAAAAAAGAGATAAAATAGAAATGTTAAGCATCCAGTGGAGAAACAGATCATTAGTTTCATACATGTAAAAAAGAGAAAACAAGGATTCACAAAGGTAGTGGAACTTGCCTCAAAACAAGTTTCATAAAAAGCGCGTTTGACTTGAAATTATTGCAAACAAATCAGGCAAGGCAGCAAGCCTCTGCAATTCAGGAATTCCATTTCCCATCTTCTCCAATAACTTCATATGCTATCTACTATCCATAAACCCTACGAGTTTTCATATAGATGGATTGGTATCATTATAAAAAGAATACAGACTATCATTTATAAACTGTCAGTATCTTAGCTTTAAATTTTAATAAGTGAAATATGTTTGTTTTCAGGAAGAATAAACTCACATGTCTGCACTAGTTGTGGGTCTTTTTTAAATAACTTTTTTTTGAAAATTATAATCAATCAGTTAAATGAGACAAACATTTAATGAACTGGACCTATTTTCTAGTACAACATCTGCTTAGTAACATTTTTATTCTGGTATCTTTAGCGATTGTAACACAGAGCTAATTAAAGAAAAAACCCACAAAGAATAGAAAACAGCAGGCTCACAAGCTTGATATATATATATATATGTATATAAAATCTATGCCAGCTAATACTTGATTCTTTAATGGTTCAGTTGCCTCATATTTATTCTCAGCTCTCAAGGATATCCCAGATTGCTCTGACTTGGTTATCCCCACAATAATCCTTTGCATTTCCTTTTATGAATACAAGGATAATGCCCAGCAGGATGCTTTAAATTAAAAATAACACTATGAAACTTTAATATATTGCTATATGATCATTGGCTTAAATGTGGTAAGTTGCAATTCCATATTTAACATTCTAACATCACATTCTTGTGGGGGAAAAAAGAAAAAAAATCCAACAAAATTTAAAGCAAGCACTGCTGTCAACTTTCTGAACCAAGTGTTCATTTGTCCTTACTTACATATATATCATTTCTCAATAATTGAACTGTCATTTAGTACTTTTATTAATGCCTTGCTTTTAAGTCAGTCAATTAATCTGAAAGCCATTTTATTTCAGAATTAATTACTTCTATTTTTATTGCCTTGTTTGCATGAAGAAACGCCCATATTAGTGTATGAAGTGCTACAGTAAATATGTGAAGCTGAAGAAGTATTCTGTGTTTTAACATCCTGTTTTTAAGGAATAAAAAGATCTGCCAAAAAGGAAATCAACTTTTATCAAAATGTTTACATTTGTATCATAAATTATTGAAAACAATTTGTGCATAATTTGACTGACAGAAATCATGCTTTAGCACATTCCCTTTCAAGTGAATTCTAGTTTAGCAGTCCCAGGAAATCTCTCATATAGCAATCACAGATGCTGTGCATCATTCTGATTTTACTACCAGGAGGAAACCGGTTTCTTACAGCTTGATGAAACTTAGGTTTAAAAATTGTCTTTTACATGAAAGCTAAGAGATTGTCTGGTCTTTTACATGAAAGCTAAGAGATTGTCTGTATCTGCCAGCTACTCCAGGTCAACAGCACTGCTGGGGTTCTTTCACCCAATTACTTCATGAACACTGACATTCTTGTCTAGTCCCTTTCCACATTTGTCTTTGTAGACAGTCTTTCTAAAGAAATTCCTTTCCAAGTAGTCACGAGCTCAGAAGAGGTACTCTTGACATGGTAAAGCATAAATCCTTTTGGTATAGATATGACTGCAGTTTAGACAAGTGGCAGAAAGAAAGGACTTTTTAACACTGGTCAAGTGACCTTTGTCGAAAAGATATTTCTCTGCTCTCCATTACAGCATTCCTCACAAGAAAAAGCAAGCTGGAGAAAAGGAGGTGCTATGCAACTGATGCAGGAGAGCTCAAACACTTGTTTGTGTCGATGTGGCACCTGTTAGTTTAGTTCTTTTCTAGCAAAACATTTTTTTTTTCCTCCAAGACTTTCCAAACAGCATATCTCCAAGACCTTCCAAACAGCATGTCCTCACTGCAGATTTCAGAACACAATCTGAAATTTACATATAAAAATACAGCACACAATATTAATCAAAGTGCATTTACTACAGTGAAGCGAGAATTTGTTCTGTGCTTTTAAGACACCAATGAAAACCAAAACAAGCAGAAAGTCTTTGGATTGTTTTTGGTAACTTGAATGCTTGTAAGTATCTTGATTATTTTTGAGCAGATAATTTGTTAAATATGGAATGTGCTTCATAGAAGGCAGAAGAAAAAGAAAAGAACAGCCCAATCAAGGCTAAGGAGCATATTTCTTTCAATGCAAAAGCTTTTATGACACACCTGTGCTTTTATAAAAAGTGTCAAAACAAACTTTGTCAACAATATGAATTTCTTATAAATATGTATTACTAATTTCTGAATTTTTATTTTTTATTTGAGTGTATTTTAACCCTACACACACACATATCGAGCAGCAGAGATACTATAATCACTGTCACCTTAATGGCAAAAAAAGTAATTCAAACATCTGCTGACCTTTGGGGAAAGGCTGGCTGCAGTTCTCTTATGTCAGGATTTCAGACAGGACTACGGTAACTGTGGAAAGCACCTTAAGTATTATATGAAATTACAGGTTTAGCATGTTAATCCATAACTAAGAATAAAGGTAAGATAGTAAAAGATAGCTATTAATAACAACAGTGTCTCTCTGAAGATATCCAGCATATCCTAATTAACTTTGGTGATTTATTGACCTATTTTTACAGATGTAGTAATTGCGTGAACAAGCAAAGGCTGAGCTCAAGATAAGTGGCTCAAGGACACCTAGGACCCTGTAGTAGGCCAGAGTCAAATATTCATATCCTTATTCCCCACTTCATTATTTAAGCAGATTATCTTTTGAATATGCAGCATATAAGACACGTAGCATATAAGACACTTACCAAAACACTCATGAGTGTTTGAAGTGGAAGACATTGAGAAATATAAGGTAAAATATGGCTAAGTTCTTAACACATTCCAAAATTAAGGAATTGCCCTGAGTCAGTGTTGTCCCCTTCATATGCACTTCCAGCACTTCCAGCCCAGATGTTTCTTCCTCTGTGATCTGATTAAAAATACTGAGGTATTTTTGCATACATAAATACAAAGAACACACGCTGCATGATGAATACGGGAAAAAAGTATGTATTGTATACTATATGTGACATTATAATCCTTAGGACTATGTTTAACCACATAATATGTATAAATTATATGTATTTATATACAGATCGATTTTCCATATCAACAAGCATATCAGCGAGAAGCTCCCTTCACATTTCAAACTAAGCAGCAGTGTGTTCTAAATTATTCTCTAAGACCATTGTAAATTAATTCAAGCTAGAAGGGTCATCCCGCGTGTATCAAAAATATGACTTTTTACTCTGCTACATCACAGGATAATTCAGGGTTCTAGGGCAATGATTAAGTGACAAAAGATTTCAATTAATTAATTGTGGGGGTTTAAAAGGTTCACAAGGGAAAGGGCAGGAGAGAGTAATTGATTTGTTATACAACAAATTAGCTACTGCTAATTAAATCTTTCATTAACATCTTATGAGTATGGGAGATAGCCATCTCTTTTTTCCTTTTACCTCTTGCATTCATTGATAAAAGTAGTAGTATAGATTTGTGTTTATGTTACTCTGTTTCTAATAGCTACAAAAGCCTAGTAGAACCATTCTACTCTCCTTTCATCTTACTAAAAATGTGAAGATTATGGACAAAATGGGGCAATTTATAAAAAAATTACTCTCTTTTTCTTTGAAAGGAAAATATATTTCCAGTTATGTAGACATTTCCACCAGCTTCAGTGAGGGCTTTGAGATTTCAGGCAGATGGGTACTCTTTAATCCCGATTTCTGCTGTCACTGAAGTCTTTCTCTATCTCCTGATCATAGCAGCCTTCTTTTCCAACTCAATAATTGACAACATTAAACATGAAAATCCATCCAAATCAGAACACCAGTGTGGAGATACTGTTAACCAAAAGGATAGACATGAAGCGGAAAGAAAAAGAGCAAAGACAGCTCTACGAATGTGTTTTTCATGTTCTGGTTGAAAAAGCCTTTGGAGACTATTTACCTGCCTTAACTCACTTTTCCCATTGAAATGGCCTTAACTTTTTGTTCCCTGAATTCTCAGGGCTGTGGTAATGCCCCTGCAAGCACTTTAACAATATGGTCTGTCATTGTTCTTCACTATTGGTCTAATTATTCCCTATTTAATTGTCACTGTTAAAGTTAACGGTTTTATAGAGCTAGACAAATATAAGAAATGTAAACTGTAATAAGAATTTAGAAAAATGATGAAAAAAACATGTTTCAAATGGTAGATTATCTATAGATCTCACAAAGGCCTAGAAAAATGAGACTTTGTACTTGTGGGTGCTAACGTAACAGCTAGAGTGCAAAAAATAGAAGTAATAGAAAGCTGTCAAAATAATGGCTTAGGTTAGTGTCATTACAGAAAAAAGAACTTCAGATTGCTAGAAATAGCAGTACAAATGCCTATTTCAAAACGGAATGTGCTAAGTTATCAGTTTAGAAGAATAACCTTTGACTGACTGGTCAAGCATCCCAAGAAAGGCTCGAGTGTCTTTACTTCAATAATAAAATAAAATTCTACTCTTCATTTTAAAATAACCATTTTCAGCTAGAATAATAATTTTTCACAGAGGTAAGATTTCTCAAATAAGTGTAAAGATACATTCAGATAATTATTATTTACAGATATGTATAAAAAACCTGAACAAATACAAGAAATACACTAGAAAACAATACGCACACTCAGAAATGTATCTAGAATGCAAAATTACAAAGTAAACCCCATAGAAACTAAATACATCTTGCTTCATTTAGTACATAGGAAACTAAAACTTGTTAAGGATTTTTGTTAAAACAGGCTGCAGAGAAAAAGAAATGATTTCTTAAACTCTTCTTTGGCTTATTGTTAAAGTAAGAGCAAATATGAGGAAGTGTTTTCAACAGGATTATTATTGCTCTAAATACATTTGCTTCCCCAAATATATGTATTTCATACACACAAACTGCTAAGAATTTCATGTTTTCTCCCAGGTGAGCCTGGGAGTGAAAGCTAATCTTTTCTGATTTCAAATACAAGAGTCTGCCAAGATTTTCTTGGGTCAGCTTCAGAAGAAAAGCAGTACCCTGAAAGAAAATGATTTTTTTTTTCTTGAAAAGACATTTCATAGAAGTTACTGATCATATTGCTAAGTATGAGGAACCAAGCAATGAAATCAATGTGAAAGGAAAAAAACAAACCTTCATCTAAATGAGATCTATAAAACATTTACTAAATTAGTAACTTCATACACCTTAGTAATGTTGAGATTTCTCCCATTAAAATTAAAGCTTGTGTAGTTTGCACTTCACCATATTGTCATTACAAAACAGGCATGCACTTCAATAACAAAAGGAATTTATGTTTTTCAAGAAATTACACCTGAAAATTTTATTCAAGCTGTTTTATTACGGATTACCATCTAGTTTGACTACTGAAGTGTTCACAGAAATCTCTAAGTAAACAAGGATGGCGTAAATCCTTTCCTAGTGTAAATATATACTAGAAACTTATAACCCATGAAGAACAAGAGCTGGCATTTTTAGTTTTACTGCATTTATTAACAAATATTAAGAGAAAAGAAGACCTGGCTCAATGACAGGTGATATACCACTGCATGACTATATTATAATCTTAAATATATCCAATATTAAAATTATTAGGCATCAATAGTACTGCAGTATTGCTTACATCAACAATACCAGCCTAAGCTTATATGCCCACACACTGCTGTGCTATTTCTATATTATCCCTGTCTCCTGTTTCTGAACTGGGCTGGGACCATCTGCACAGATAATCAGCTCCCACGACAAAGGGCAAATGGAGCTAGAGCTGGGCCATGTTCATTTTATTTTTCCTTTTTAATCCTTGAACATGCGGGTGTAGGCTAGTAAATGTGAATGAATGGGCCTATGTAAGCATGAAGGGTTTTTTTTTTTTCTTTGTGTTTTAATCCTTCCCCTCTCCTACCATTACCAAGATTTTTCTCCCAGGAAATGAACACCACAATATGTTAGTGCCATTTAGTAGATCCCTAAAACTGCAACAAAGGGCACAGTGTCTACAGGATACCATTTTCATATCACAGATTTATGTGTAGATACAATATGGAAGCAAACAGAAGAAAAAACCCAACAGACTGAATACTGAGAAACGTATCTCATCAGCGTGTAGTATAAATTGATAAAGTGAGACAACAAAATGTATAGACAAACATGTAGACATCACTTCAGAGCTAGGTTCTGAGTTAGATAATATTTAGATGAGTCCTTAAGCATTTCTTTTCTGCAAAGGCAACTGTGGATTTCCAGTCCTCCTACATACCTATACTAATCTTAGTTTCCTAATCCCCCAGGACAGTTGTCATCTTTTTTTCCTCTGTGCCTTTAGCAGTCTTCTCTCTTCTACAGGGAAAAAGGCTATTCTAAAATGCTGATCGTTTGGATCTCAGAAAATTAAGCGGGAGTCTAAAAGAAATTAGAGGGCTATTGGTGAACATAAATGAGGCAGTATTTTTACTGAAAATGAAATTGCCTCATCTCTAGGGGCTTGCCACCACTTAAACATTTTCTCCAGAAGCACAAAGTAGTCCAGAATATGGTGGAATCCTCAAGGTTATGCATTGTCCAAAATTGTTGGGAAGAAACAACTAAACCCTAAAGAATTGGTTGATCCACTCTGTTCAGATGGAGTGCCAATAGGTGAATGGAGATTAATTTTACCTAGGGTTTTGTTCTGAAAGGCACTTTTTATGATAGGCTGATCCAAATGTTTTTACAAAAAGTGTAATGCAATTAGCTTTTCCAAATGCAGAAGTCTTTTTACTTGCATATATTGAAGGGTTTTGGCAATCTGCACACAGAGAGGAAGGGGGAAATGAGAAAACAGGCCTTCTAGTGGTTGTGAAGTACAACTACATCCCTTTGTCGATTTGTTATGGTACAAAAGAACTGCCAACACTTCAGAGAGGCTGCAGAGGCAAAAAGATCTGCCCAGAGGCCCATGGACTCCAAGGCGGTGAGCCCTAAGGAATCCCTTCCACCTAGCTGCTAGAAAGGACAAAAGAAAATCCCACTGCAAGGGGGGACAAAACCCAAAAAACAACTAGCAAACCCAGTCATTCTGCAACCTTTGAACACCTTTTTGATCCATAAAACCTGTCTCAATGGTCTCGTTAACATTAAGGTAGCCCCTGTCCTTCTGCCATTACTCATTACTCATCAACTTTAAGCTGGCTTTTTTCTCAGCAATTTATCGGTACGACTTGCTAATACCATCAGTTCTCTGTCCTGTGACTTCAGTCTTCCTTTAATGCTTCTATAGCAGAGATTTACTTAAAAACAGCATTACATGGTCATGCTGAGTAATTAAAGCAGTAAGATTCATAACTAATATGATTTGTCCTTATTTCCCCTGCCCCTATTCTCTCCTTGTATCCCAGTAGGTTTGAAATAAACAAACGCTGTTCAGAAAGCATCATAACATAAAAGAAATGGGTGAGCTAAAGTAGTAGCAGTAATTTTCATTTATGGAAAAAGTTAACAGTAGTTGTAAATGCAACTATTAAGTGATTTCATTCCTAATAAACTTCTCTTTATTTTACTGCGTAAATAAATAGGACTGGTAGGACATCAAGCTTTTATGTTACATAGCTGATGCTGTTTAATCTTGTTAAAAATAGAGAGTAAAGTGAATACCGTATACTAAAAATTACTGCAATGTATTAGCTACCTACTTTGTTGCCTTGGACACCATGAATTTTGAAACTACAAACCCTAGTAGAAACCAAATACTAAAATTGCCTGCTATTCTTAACATTAGCTATCAAGTTACAAACATGTACCCATTACTTTCTTATAGTCCTATCCCAAAGCCTCGTATGTGTCTTTCTTATGTCTTCCTTGTCTTCTGATTATATTCTGATAGGGTGGTATGAATATATATATGCATATACGTTTTTGTGCGTAAGCACATTCTGAAATGCATGTAGACCCATGGTTCCTTTTACAGCAGCTATTGGACCCCACTGCGGCTAAGCATATAAATATCCCTGCATATGTATTATAAATATATAGACATACATCTATATAACAGGCCCACTGAACATTTAATTTTCATTCTCCACCTTCTTCCATTAAAATAATGAAAAGCGAATTTGAGTTTGTGGTGGGCTGACCCTGGCCAGACACCAGGTGCCCACCAGAGACACCCTGTCCCTGCCCTCCTCACCTGGGGAGGGGGAGAGAAAATAACAAAAAGTGCCTGGGTTGAGGTGAGGGCAGGGAGAGAGCACTCACCAGTTACCGCCACAGGCAAAACAGACCTGACTTGGGGAAATTAGTTTAATTTATTACCAATCAGATCAGAGTAGGGTAACGAGAAATAGACCCAAACCTCAAAACCACCTTCCCCCCACAGCTCCCTTCTTCCTGGGTTTACCTTCCCGCCCGATCGTCTCTCCCCCGCCACCCCCCCAGCAGCGCAGGGGAACAGGGGTCACCTCAGCCCCCCACACGCTGTCCCTGCCACCCCTTCCCCCACAGGGGACCCCTCACACCCTGCCCTGCCCCAGCCGGGACCCCCGGCAGGCAGCCCCCCACCGCAGCCCCTCAGGCCCGGCCGGCTCCAGCGTGGGCCGCCTGGCATTGGCTCCATCGGACACGGGGGAAGCTTCCAGCAGCTTCTCACAGAAGCCGCCCCTGTAGTCCCCCTGCCACACAAACCCAATGCAGAGATCTCCCACTTTAAGTGGTTGTGCTGCCCATCACAAATACAAAATACGACTTTATTAGCAAACATAGATATGCACTGTATCTCAGCGACACGAGCATTTGTCATTTTAAAGACAATTTAGTTTCTATTATTCCCCAACTTTTGACACCTAATGAAAATTTGGATAGTAATCTCATTCGCCTTTGGTTTTTTATTTATATGTAGTAACTCTACAGCAAAACTATATTACTCATTGCCTTGTTGTCTGTCCCATCTTGCATCACTCCACAGTTTAAGCAACCAGTGGTAATGTGTCATAAATACTGAAGTAATATAAATGAGAATGTGCAATTTATTGTTTTACTGTTTTCTAGAGAACAGCATTCGTAATCTAAACATCAGTTTTACCACACAGAAGACACATTTAATATTTTAAACCACATCATTTTACAGTAATCCTATGATGAGTTACACTTGTGACACTTTTTGTTCAGTTACATGTACGTTGCTTAACTGTATAGGTCTTTCTATAGAATCATTCAAGTTGGAAAGGACCCTTAAAATAGTTGATTCCAACTATTTTTAAATGTAAACTCTCTTAATGAACAAATCAATTAAAATGCACCTCAGGATGCATTTATTTGTGCATAAATTTCTAACATGTCCTGGGATTCTGAAATATGAATGTCAACAAGTTACTGAATGAGCCTTTATGTTTTCATTTTTCTTGATTTGAGGATTAATTTAAATAGAAATACTTTCCACTGGCCTTATTCTGATGTCCAGCTAATCATTATTTTCATAGAAATAATTTTAAATAACCAAATAGTTACTATTTCTTTCATTACACTGCTATCATTCTCTTCTACTAGGATCAATTATAGTACATTTAAAGGGGGTGGTGGAGAAATACTTTCTTTGGTTTTGGAAAGGAAACATTTAGAGAAACAGAATTATTAAGAATTCTACAACGAAGAGAAGTCCTTGATCTGGAATGGTGTTCAGTGGTCAGTGCAAAGCTAAGCGGATTATTTCAAGTCACCGGTGAAAAAGAAGGTCAGTTTATGACTCTCACAGTTTCTGTTTTGTGGATGTTAACATACACATACTGGAATGTATTATTTCATTGGCTGCTAATTTAAGAGCCAACAGCAGCAAGGATACCTGTGACAGGAGGCTGACATTATATGCCTGATTTTACCAGGTCACTTGCTGAGTACATCTGTTTTCCCATCTACAAAATATTATTTTGTAATATTGTAGATAGATGGATTACAGAAACTATACATGGAAGGAAAGGATGTTACTTAATACTAATCACAGCCAGTCAATCTTACTGTGTTCTGTACTATGGCCTTTCTCTCGCTTGCAGGTCCACAAGCCTGCGTATTTTTTTGTCACCAATGATTTTACAGATAACAAACAACTTAGATCTCTTCCTCCCCTTAGAAATAAAGATTAAAAAGGATGTGCTATAGAAACCTGTAGGAGATGAGCATCTTCAAAAGTTAGTAAAATATTAATTTCATTCATCATTGATGTGATCTGAGCAAGCAAAATGGTCTTCTCTTAATGGGTTTTAAGAAAGTATGTTTTGTCAAGCTGTTAATTAGATCTTAGGAGACAGGCAACTGATTAAAGCTTTGTGTGCTCTAAAGATTACATTTTTGTAGAAGGCTATTTACATATATTGCTTGCACAATTAAATTCTAATGGAAGTACAATTTTAAATGGAAAATATTATTCAGAATTTGTCTGACAAATATTACTGCTTTTGTGACAGTTTTCTTTTTCTCAAGTTTTAGAGTCTTTATCCTTGAATATTGTCTTCAAGTAGTTAATTAGTTTTGTCAGTCAACTGCCTCAAACTGGATTACCAATACATTTTTTTTTTATTTTAATTTTAAATCTCAGATCCTTCTGACTGAAATCGTGTGGAAAGGACACACTAAAAGCTTAGAGTTAGCTGTGGGCATATAAATACAATAAAATTAGAGCACAGAAAAGATTTCCATGGTTTATTTAATGTGCACATCTGAACAATATTAAAGGATCAAAGCTCTGTCTATCATTCCATTCCAAATCTTTTTTACCCATTTAAGATTAAGTACTCCACTATTCTCTGAATACACTAGAGAGCCGTATCGAAGTATCTCATTAATTGTATTATTAAAAGGTTTCTGAAAAACTTGTTGAGATACTTGATAAAACACAGTAAGTCTCTTTGGAAAGTTAGGGTGAGTTGATAAAATACATTTATAAAATATCAAAATGAACATGAATATATTCAATTGATATTAATTTTAAACAGATATTGGTAAAATTATTGTTGCATTACATCTGTTGCTAACAGAAGCAACTTAAGTGATTTTCAGCCAACTACATTTGTCTCCTACCCTCAAAGAGTTATATTCTTTACAGATCTGTTTGGTGGAATGATACACCTGAGCCAATATAACCTTATGAGAAACTTCCAGGTGCACAGACTTCACAGTATATTTGATAAGTGATATTTTCAGTATCTCTTAAAATCCATTACTCTTTTGCACAAGAACTTATCCCTACCTTGAATTCTGTGCTCAATTTCTTTTTTTAAAAAAGCAATACTTGGTTAAAAAAAATATGTCTTTTAAAGAATCAACATATGACAGTAAGATTAAATCTTGAGATAGAAACATGATGATGCTTACCTTTGAAGATCACTTAGAAATAGAAAAAAATTCACATTGTAAATACAAGCCTAAGGCAAGTCTGTGTATTACAAATCAGAGGAAAGAATATCAGCTACTGATTTTTATATATATTTAAAAAAAAAAAATCTTAAGCAAGATCCATGATTTCTTTCTCTCAGTTTATCCACCCACAATTGCAGAGGCTTCCCTATCTCCCAGGGTTTTGTAAGGCTTATAGGAAAACAAACAAACAAACAAACTCCAAACACCCCACTCCCCTAACCCTCCCCACCCCCCCCCGGCAAAAAAAAAAAAAAAAGAAGATTGATATATAAAAGGAGTTATGCAAGTACAAACCTGTAGCAGAAACATCATGAACTTCAAATTCTGAAAGAAAACAAGATTTAGGCAAATAAACAGCAGATGAATTCTTCTGAAATGCTGAGGAACAGACATATTTTTCTCTACTGGGCAGCCATAAATTTATTCATGTATATATATTTTTTCTTTTTTGTTAGTACAGAGCTATTAAACAGTAACAATTTTTCTGTACTTTAAATATCTATGCCCCATGACAAAAACAGCAATGAAACTTGAAGAATTTGTTTTTAACTTATTTATGCTTTCAAATGAGGTTGAATTAGAACAACTAAAAAATTACAAAAAAGAAAGACTTTAAATCCTTTTTCATAAGCTCTTAGGATTCATGGCTCTGTTTAAGCTTTCTTTAGTTCTGTTTCTAAGAGCTCATGGGTATCTAACTCATTTCAATGGGAATAGCCTTTCTGGATGCTCCAGTAGAGACCAGATGGCAAGTTATTTAGAAATACTTAACTGGTAAATGACACAAGCATTAAAACCTATAGCAATCCAAAAATGCTTTGAGTTATACCAGAGCAAAAATTTATCCTGTTTTCTGCGAATAACCTAATCTCAAAGACTATTGAAAAACTGGTTTATTCATTTAGGTTAGTGACAGATTTATCACTTTCAGTTACCCTAACATTAAGTAATAACTTAAAGAAAATTAAAAGAACATTTTTGTCTGGTGAACAATTTTCTTATGCTATTAATCATAAGAAATGTAGAAGTATCTGATCCAATGAGTTTTGCTACATAGTAAATGCTCCTACCTGTGCTATTATTGAACACTTGCACAGTTCAGCAGAATATGCCACCTTTCAGGAACAACAGGAAAATCTACACAAAAGAATAATAATAAAGATGCTGGTTTTTATTAAAATAATTAAGGAGAAGGCTTTTCCTAACCTTCCATAAGAAAACTGAATCTGTTCCGGAATTAACATTGACACAAATGCCTGAAGAGGAAACAAAGACATTTGAAAACTTCTCATCTCATAGTCTATAACCTCAAGGAACCCTGCTGAAGTTCAGATCCCCCTCCCAGAACACATCCTTCAAGGAATTCAGTAAAACTTCACTGATGTAATTTGGACCATGGTGGAATGTACCACTTGCTAGACATGTTTGTCTCCAATGGGAGCACCATGGGTGCTTACTGCGCCTAAAGGTCAGTGATAGCAAACTGCACATCCGTCAGCAGAAGCTGACACCACACGTGCAGCATGACCAGCCGGGGACTGGTCACACTGGGGAAGTACTGCTCACCAGTTCAGTAACTGGGCTTGCCTTGTGCTTAAAGGCATCTGTAATCATGAATAACAGTGACTTTGAACACTGCCAGTGCCAAAACAGAAACTTTATTTCCCTATAATTGTCACTTAACATTTCATGAAAAAAAACAAAAAAAAAAAAAAAACCACCTGTGACAATTGAAATCCATATCCTCCCCAAACCATTTTTTTTTCAAATGTGAAAACAGGCTTGACTAAATTATCTGCTTTGCCTCATATTTTCAATATAATTTTACTACTATGACAACACAGCAAGGGTTTATTTTTCTTTTTTACTTTTTTTTTCCTGAGCTGGAGGAACAAACAGCTGCTGTGTATCTTGGAATTGTAATTCATTCAGGATAGAAGAATGGTAAGAACAACAAAAGCAATCTATTACACTGAATCCAACACTAAAAAGTGCTTCTCACAAACACTGATTCTCTCTGACTTTTCACACTGTCAGTCTTTCCTCTGATATGTCCTTACTTTTCCACTTGTTTTGGAAAAATTATCCAGGCCCTCCCCACTCACACCCCATGCCCAAGGTCCCTCCTGAAATTCCCATGCAAATTTCACTCTAGCAATTTATTTTGCTAATTTTAGCACTTCTAATCATGTTGTTAACATTCAGCCTGAGAAAAACCAAGCACAGCAGGAAGAACTTATGATCTAACCTTCATTTCTTTCATGTTGCACAACACAAGTTTCATTTTTCCTTAGGAAAATTCATTAAAGCATGTAAAATCTCATTGTGTAATTTAAGTATAAACACTTTATCACAGTGCATCTTTGTTTAAATATCGAAATTGTACTATAAAAGGCTTTCTGAGGAATCCTTATCCATAACTATCACACTTTCTGGGCTGTACCATGGCTAGTAACACACAAAACTTCGCAAACTGCACTGCATAATGTACTTAGAAATGCGTGGATGAATATCATCGAGCTGACATGTTTTTAAAGCAAAATATTGTGTTTCCTACTTCCTCCCAGCCCTTTCCTCCATGCAGCAGTTTTAAACACAGAGAAAACAAGCTACCAAATGGAGTAAAGAAGGTTCTGAGAAACAATCGGCAATGAAACCAGGGTAGCAAGAATGTAAAGATACTATCATCACAACATAGCATAATTTAGAAAAGTCTCTTGCACGACACTGCTTCTTACTTTTCTGTACACAAAAAATAAAAGCATTGTAATAGAAATTAGTAAACAACCTACACAATGTACTTTTTATATTTTCTGTACACATCTCGTATTTAAAGAACTTCGTATCAGAGATCTAGGCAAGTAGGCTGATTGGAACCATAAATGTGTCAAAGATCAATATAAATTTAAGATTAGATTTCATGTAGGAAGATATTTACTGGATTTAGGTGCTCTACAAATATTGACAAAATGTGATAGTTGATCCCAATTGCAGAATAATCACTAGATATAAGAAAGAAACTGAGAGTAACTTGATAGCTGAAGAAAAGACATTTCCATCTAGAGGTACAATCAGGTTAAAAAAAATATCTGTTTCTACGTTTAAGGGTATTAATACAGTTTTTAAAAAGGTAAAGACATAAGACCAATTTCTAAGATCTTACAGACACAAAGTAATGCATAAAAGTCATTGATTCATATTATAAATTAGGAATTAGAAATGAAAATACACACTGATTGCTCACTGCATTTTCTAAATGTATTCAATCTACATGTAATCCCCCAATTTTACATACAAATACTTATTTCTTTAGATCTCAGGACTCCCCACAGGTTGAAGACTATGTAAATATGGAAAAGAATAAGTATGGAAGTCTATCAAATTGCTCATGTTATTTCTCCTTTCTTTTCAGCTAAGGTAACAGTATCAGTTTTAAGGGCACCACAGTTTCAGCAGCAGGAATAGGATATTTGTTTGCTGCTAACGTGCACAAAGTTTTAATCTGAAAACATGCCCGTAAACTGAAGGTCAATACCCAGTGTAAGTAGACCACCAAGCAAAGCAGTTCAGGATTTTTCAACAGAAGCATGTGTTGAGTGTGCCACCCTTCACCTACTGAAGATACATTTTTTTTTTTCCTCATCTGTCAGGTGTATCCCTCCTTAGTCAACCAGTAATGCTCCTTGTCAATGTCCTCCATTCTTTATAAGCACCTATTGATGCTTATGGGACACAGAGCCCCACAAAGAGTTCAGTTTCCTGATTTTAATGTTAAATCTGGCTTTCCAACTCTTTTTATTTACATTGTACTTCATTCCTGTTCTTGTAAAGGCAGGTCCTCCAAGCATCTTATTTGCTTTTCTCTTTTGCTATCCTGACACTCTTCTTACCCGTGCTTTTCTTTCTCCAGCGTTTTCTCTTTTGTGCACTCGACAGCCAAAGAACATTTTTTCCTTTCTTTATTTTTGCAACACGAATGAGCAACAGATATGCTATTGAGTAGAAGATAAGAAAGATCTACAGAGTATTTCCCTTCCTCACCATCAAATGATATCACAAAAGCAACACAAAATCATTTATGAACCTACTCAAAAGTTCAAGGTGGCAGCCGCTCAGTCACTCTGCCCCCATCCCTCGGTGGGATGGGGAGGATATTCAGGAAAAAGGTAAAACTCCTGGTTTGAGATAAGAACAGTTTAATAATTTAAATAAAATTAAATATTATAATAATAGCAATAGTAGTAATAATTGTGATGAAAAAGAGAGAGAGGGTGAGAGGAATAGGATTAAAAAGGAAAAAAAAACCCAAACAACACAACAAACAAAACAAGTGAAGCACAATACAATTGCTCACCACCCACTGACTGATGGCCAGCAAGTCCCCGAGGAACGACTGCAAGGCCCTGGCTAACTCCCCCCAGTTTGTATACTCAGCATGACATTCTATGGGGATATGGAATATCCCTTTGGCCAGTTCGGGTCAGCTGTCCTGGCTGTGTCCCCTCTCAATTTCTTGTGCCCCTCCACCCTTCTCACTGGCAGGGCCTAAGAAACTGAAAAAGTCCTTGACTGAGTATAAATATTACTTAGCAGCAACTAAAAACATCAGTGTGTTATTAACATTGTTCTCATACTAAATGCAAAACACAGCACCGTACCAGTTACTTAGAAGAAATTTAGCTGTATCCCAGCTGAAAGCAGGACACATTGTAATCAACAGATCCAGCGAAGATGGAGACAGCATATTCGAGAAACTATGAAGAAAGAAATTGAAGCTGTCTCAGTTACAGAATGGAAAGAGATATTTCTTCTCAGACCTCTAGATTTCATGTAAAGAAAAAGCAGCAGGCCCGAAACAATTTTAGAGGAACGGGGAGTGAAGGAAGCCTTCCAAGAGAAATGCACACCTGAAAAAGGAAACAAAGACCCACCAGTCCAAGAGTACCACTAAACAGAATCAAGTTAAGGAAAGTTACTCCTCTGTTCCTCGTAATACATTCAATAGTATTCCTAAAGAGGTTTGCCAGTTTCTCATATATTTGCATGAGAGATACTGTATCATTTAACACAAGTAAAAAAAGTATGTTCCATTTATTTCCTTTAAATTTTGTGAAAAGTTTCATTATTTGTTTTCATATTTTACAGTTAACAGTAAGATAGCACAAGAATTTGCATATTGAACAGGCCACTCCTTGAAATTCAGCTCTTATAAATGCATTTTTTTTATATGTCACTCCTTTTTCAGGAATATATGCTAATAAAATTCTCATACCTCTTGTCATTACACAATAGTCTGAACTCTGAAAATTGTCACACCTTTAAGGAGTAAAATGTATCATGTTCTGTAGCTACTGGAGGGGATAGTAATCTCAAGTGAAATTCTTCTCACTCCAATTTTCACATCAAAGGCAGTATCTATGTGCATTAGAGTCACCCTGGCATAACGTAAATTACTTGTTACATATATACTTCAGTATAAATGCTCTGTAACGTTTGGAAATGGCAAAAAATAGGTTTAAAGTATCTGGACATTTAACCACAAAGCTTCTGAAAATGTAACTGTGGGTGATTTTGTACCATGCATAGGCTTACATTCTTGCAAAACAATGAAATACGTGAATAAACATGATAGTTTTCAGATTCAAAAAGTGAATTCACCAAGAATATTTTTTATAGGTACTCATGAAACTGAATCAGCAATATCTTGAATAGTATGGTAACTAGTGCTACATTTCTGCAAACTTCTAGTTTCTTATCTCTTCTCCTTATTAAACGCTGCCATCCAAACACTTGGCAAATAATGAGAAGAGCCATTGAAGCACATATTTTTGTTCAAGTGACTCATATTCTCCTCTGTATTTAAGATACAATCACAGCCTCTATTTTCACTTAAAAGCATGTAACAGAATTGAATTAGGGACCTAATAAAAAAAAAAAAAAGCTTTAGTTCTATTCATTTTCTAATTCTTTTATTCTAATGCCTTTAAAAATTGTGCTACAATGCATGATCATTAATGCTTAGTTTTTTCTTTACTGTTTGTTTCTCCCGAGAGTTTTCTTCTCAGACAGATGCACAGATCAAAAAAAAAATTGTTTCCTTCTTTAATAAAAATAAATGGTAAGCCAAGACACAAAAATTGTTGGTGCACACTGCTGAAGAAAAATCAGCTCTAGACTATTACAGTCTTGTCCAAACTATGAAAATTTATTTGTTGCACATACATTCAAGGAAAAAAGTCCAGGCTGTATTTTCATCGCATTTTTTTTAATAGCATTCATCATTCCTCCAAAAGTTTCTTTTTTCCTTTACTTTTTCTTTAAAAAGTAAATATTTCACTTGCAAACTGAATTGCCTGTATTAGCCATTCAATCATGCAAACCTGCACAATGATTTCTAACTATTAAAAGAAAGATGCATTTAGTGATGGGGGGCGTTGTACATTAAGAACCTAAAACTGATGTCATTTTCCTTTCAGGCAGAGAACATACAGGAACCACAGTCTGTCAATTTTTTATTTTTTTTTTTAATATAAAGCTTTGAGCCATCATCATTTTGGGACTGAATTACTAGTATGAGCGCTGAATCCTGATCCACCCATTACTAGCAATGGTTCATGGAAATAGTTAAATATAAAGCATAATTCATAGAAAAGTTTAAATAGTTTTATTCCTAATAAGGACAATTTTTAAATTGTATATATGTGTGTATATATATTCATAGACACACTACATTTAGATGTTTTTACTTTATATTTCTGAGTTATTTTCATTTTAATTTCTTGTTAATGAAATGTACAATGTTAATACTTGGATTGATGCCAGAAACCTTAGAACAGGAAAAAATCTTATTGACTGGAAAGGAAGGTTAAATAAAGGATTGTAGGGTTTTGTTCAGAGCAGCCACAAAGCAAAACATAAACATTTGCCGGCTTCAAAATTATTACTTCCAGGTCTTTTTTTTTCCCCAAGGGTCAGAAACGACACTGTTGAAACCGAAGATGCAAATAAAATATGAAGCATCTTAATCTGCTCTTCAGACTGAGAATTACTTCAGATCAAACGCCTTCTGAGTCATGTATGGATATTCTGGTGAAGTTCCATGGTGTGCTGGTTTTGTCTGGGGTAGAGTTAATTTTCCTCACAGTATTGAGTATGGGGCTATGTTTTAGATTTGTGCTGAAAACAGTGTTGATAATACAGGGATGTTTTCATATACAGCTGAGCAGCGTTTACAGAGCCAAGGGCTTCTCTGCGCTGTACCCCATCCCACCAGCGAGCAGCTGGGTGGGGGGCACAAGGAGCTGGGAAGGGACACAGGAGAGCTGACCAACACTGACCTAAGGGATATCCCATAACATAAGGCATCATGCTCACCTTACAAATCTGGGTGAAGAAGGAAGCAGGGGATGTTTGGATTTAGGGCCTTTTGCCTTCCCAAGTCACCATTACACATGATGGAGCCCTGCTTTTTGGGGATGCCTGGACACCTGCCTGCCCATGGGAAGTGGTGAATGAATTCCTTGGTTGGCTTTTCTTGCATGTGTGGGTTTTGCATTACCTATTAAACTATCTCAGCCCACAGGTTTCCTCACTTTTACCTCTCTGATTCTCTCCTCTGTCCCACTGGGGCAGAGTCAGCAGCTGTGTGGGGCTTAGCTCCCAGCTGAGGTTAAACCATGACACCTGGCTCACAGTAACAGCTGTAAGGGTAGATGGTTTATTCATTACTTCTGAGACTATGAGACTATTACACAAACATGGGAGAATTCAAATTGTAAAGGTGACTTATTTGTTCAAGCTATGCAATATCTATTGTAAAAGTATAATAAAACCAGAGGAATTTAAAGTTCCTTGCTTTATGGTAAAGTATGCCTGCTTAATTTTTTAAGTTGCACTCTATGTAACTTATACCACTGAACTGTCATTGAGAGATGCTTCCCCATGTCCCTCCATCCTGTTCAGATCAGTTACCTACGACCTTGATACACTAACTAGATGGATAGCAAAACTAGCACAAACCAAGGTGATTTCACAGCTTCTCTCAGCAAATTAAAGCAGTACAAAAATAAGCCAGGAACTTTCAATTTAAAATTCTGCTGTAGGGAGAGTGAAAAAAAAATCCTTTCATTTCCTGCTTCCACTCTGGGTTACTTTCCTGATCTTAAACCATGTCATATACAACACCGTGTAATATAATATGGCAGAAACTGACTCTGAGTAACCCAAAGAAGGAAATAAATCTGACTTTTGCCCTGAAGACAGGACCCAGGCTCGTCATTTAAGGACATTCACACAGGATCACAGAATAATCGAGGTTGGAAGGGACCTCTGGAGGTCATCTGGTCCAACCCACTTGCTCAAATGAGATCACCCCAGAACAGGCTATTCAGGACCATGTCCAGATAGATTTTGAGTATTTCCAGGGAAGGACACACCACAATCTCTCTGGGCAATCTGTGCCAATGCTTGGTCACCCTTACAGTGAAAAAGTCTTTCCTGATGTTTTGAAAAAAACTCCTGTGCCTCAGTTTGTGCCCATTACCTCTTGTCCTGTCACTGGGAACCACTGGAAAGAGCCTGGCTCCATCTTTTTTGCATCCTCTCTTCACGTATTTGTACACATTGATAAGACTCCTGAGAGCCTTCTCCAGGCCGTCTCAGCCCTTCCTTGTACAAGAGATGCTCCAGTCCCTTAACCACCTACTTAGTAGTCCTTTGCTGGGCTCTCTCCAGTATGTCCACATTTCCCTCATACGTTTGAGTATTACTGGCACAAACTTTACATTTATACTCGATACTGATAGCTTTGCACCACAAACACAGACCAGAAGGGTTATTCCGTGTCACATTCCACGTACTCGTTTAATCTGCAGCTTCACAAAACTAAAGTCAGCGACACCTTTGCTACAATTTCTCTTAGTTTTGCAAGAAATTTTCAGCTCTAGGCTGCCCATATTACTTTATAAATCAGGGACATTTTATTGTAATAATGACCTCCGAATCACACATTAAATATATGGAAGGTTTTGTTCAGTATTCACAATACCTCACACATATATATTACATATATAAACTTCAGTAATAGCCTGTATTTGAAATAGCAATGCAGGCACTAAGTCAAAGAATATGCCTTACCACCTGATGAAAATAATTTTGCAAAGATAGGGACAATTTGAAGAAGTAGGAGAACAGGTATAAGGCTACAAAGTTAATCTACCTGGCTAATAATTGGACATAATTTAAGTGACCGAAATCGATGCAATCTCATTTGCACTACGTGCTGTCCATGAATAAACTGACTTTGTAGATTCCAAGACCAACCTTATAACAAAATATGTCACTTCACAGTTAGAGAAGTGCTCTTTCATTATTCATAAGAACATTATTAGATAATTACATTCACTGGGACCAACTATGAAGGAGAAATTCTACCAGCACTAAATCAGCACAGTACATGAAGATCTTTACACTTTGCTTTCTAGTGAAATGTAATGAAGTGGTAAAGGACTGAATCACTGGTAGAAGAACAAATACGAAAGTGCTAATTCTTGTGTTAGGTGTTACCGCAATAGATAATCTTACATACTTCCTCTTTAACACATAATTTCAATGAGACAGGATTCTGTGAAAATCATGAACAGATATGAAGCTGTTTGGCAATAATTTCACACAAAGTACAGATTGCTCAAAATCTGTCAACAACAACAAAAAAGTATTAAACTGGAAATCTAACCTTCTTAAATGCAAGGACTTCTGTCAGGAAGATGAAGAACAACAATGGCAAGTCTTCAGTCCCCAGGATACCAGATGAGCAAGCGCTAGATAAAAGCTGAAACGCAATATTAAATTTAACTTAGATAACACCTCTTATCTGAAGAGTGGACAAGGCAGGGTAACTAGTAAATTTTTCTAATTTTTTTTTTTGGGGTGCATCCTCCCAAAATATATTTCATCCAGAATGTGACATTTTATTTCCAAATAGAGATGCCCTGAACTTTAATGAATGCAGATGATATACATTGCCTCTAGCTGAATACCACAAAACCACTGTTATCTTCATTTGCATTACCAACTACTCACTTGTTCCATATGTCCACATGATATCTATGAAAGCCTTAAAGGTCTTCATTTTTCTGTCAGAGGCTGTAAAAGGTAGTTAATGTGGTTTTTTTCTCTCAGCATAAAAAAAAATATTTTCATATGCAAATTCATGGTTGATTCAAATTCATAAAGCCATTTCTGCTAGTAGTAGAGCAAGACGCAATAATGCCTTCACTGGGTTTTTTTAATGCCTGGCCTCAAAATTGGCATTCCTATCACCTCAACCTTTTTTTTTTTTTTTTTCCTGCTGTAAAAGCATCTGCATGCTTTATAGTAGGAAGTATAAAACCACATTTCTCTCTCTACATTCCTATTGTTTGCAATTTTGTTTAAAACGTCCTTAAAAAAAAACTTGAAGAGAACAACAGGATACAATTAAAATGAGGGAAAAAAACCCAAACCACAAACAGCTATCAGCAACCAGCCACATGTCTTACTGTAATCTAACAACATCTTAGTATTCTGACCTGAATGCAGGTTGATACCTGATCTTCAAGAGAATGATAGGATAAACATTTTGGTGAAACTAGTAGTATTATAGACAGGGTAAGGACAGGCATTTCCAAGTGGTCAAGGATGACAGGTTACCTGTGATCAGGGAAACTGCAAGCAACAAGCTACACTTCAGAGCAAGCAGCAACAAAGATCGTGACTGAAACTCCACCCAAGGTTGTGGCTGGGGGAAGTACATGTGAATTAGGGAGCCATTTAAGAAACCTGGCTGCTCAAACTCTTTTTGTGCTTTTAATGGCAACTTTGGAAAGTGATCTGCAAACTTTAACATGGGTGGAGAGTGTCTGTTTTGTTTTTATTCCCTTTGGCACCTAATAGACAGATTTAAAATGCTTAAGAGGCTGGATAAGTAAAATGGATAATTACCCTCGTTTTGCATCAGTTGAATTTTTAACTAAGTTGTGATTTCACACACCATTGTATATATTTATGTCTCTCCAGCCACTATACCAGCACAATGTAGAATTTACGAGGTAAGCCTTAATCTTTATTATGTTTATTATTCAAAAATAAAACCCCAACACCCTCAAAAATCTAACTCTCAAAAAAAAAAACCCAGAAAAACCCCCCACCAACCAAAAAACCCAGAACCCAAAAAACCAACCACCAACCAAATAACAAGTTGTATCTCAGAAGAAAACCAGCCTGACACTGATGCCAAAACGGTACAAAGTAACTTCTCAGAGACCAATTTTGTCTTTAAGCAGCAAAATATTTATTTCATGCAACGCTGGGGAGCTAGCCGATTGGCACCGGACAAACAAGCTCCAGAGTGTTCAATGAAGAGTTAGGTGTTTTCATGAGAGGTTACAACATCTTTACGTACATACTCATTTGATTTTGACACCTAATCATTCCATTCACAATAGGCGGGATGTAGGTGGAGTAGACCTTTCAATTTTCTTTGTTCAACCATTTCCTGACTTGATGGTCTCCCTATCTCCTTCAGGTGCCCACCTTATCTTTTCTAATTATTCAGAGTACACCGCTTTCTCAACACAGAGCATCACCTAGAGCATTGTACCAAACTTATCCTGACTAATCTTTTTATTTTAAGACCTTTTTCTGTTTCAACACTCCAAACAGAGATGAATGTTCAATGCAATAGAAGAATATAAACCAATAAATAAATACTACTAAAAAAAAAGAAACCCCAAATAAAAACAAGAATGTTTCTCTTTTTCTCTTTTTTGACAGGAAGGTATTATTTATCTAACTTCTTTTTGTTTGTTTTGTTTTGTTTTCAGTAGTCTACTTCTTATTTCAGAAGCCTTAAAGATCTTTTAAAGATATATCCTGTTGTAAGGAAAAAAAAACATAATTAGTATTTATTAGCCTGACTGCTATGAATCTGTGCTAAACACCCACTTAATATGTATGTAAAACTGCCTAATTTCCAAGTAACACATTTATGTATCTTTTACACATGTACATACATGCTTATAAGTATACCATTATAAAATCTCTTCACTTTTTGAAATCCAATACAATTCTAGTTTTCCCAGGCCTATTAAAAAATGTTTTATACTAGACAAGGCCAAAATGCACATAAATGGATCATGAAACCTAGAGGTATTTGATTCTCTTGAAAAGATCTTTGATGAGGACAAACTATAAATAGAAAAAAGAAGTTCCCTTTCTTTTAACAGCCCATGGTTTTCAAGACATTTTCAGATTCTGCTTTTCTGATAAAGTAAGCTGAAATTCACACACACATAAAAAAAAAAAAACCCATGCGACAGCATCTATTTAGAAACAAGCATGAGGCAGCTAAATAAAATGCTGTTAAGTTCTGAAAATTTACCTCACTTAGGCCACAGAGGTGAATAGTATTAAGTTACTTTTACCCAATCTATTAAAAAACACCTCTGATAATTAATCAAAGTATTCTGATAGTCTAAGACTCGTATACAGGAGAATATATAGGGTTATAAAGTGTTACTAATTTTATTGTCAAATTTCCATTTAAATTAACATTAAATTTTGACGTAAGTAATTATAAAAAGCTTAGTTGCTATATTAACTGGATGTTTAAAGCGGCATGTGCTGCACAGAGTTACAAGAAATGAAAAGTACGAACAGGTGAGTTAAGCATTTAGAAAGTAAAAATTATCTATGATCTTTTTTATGCTGTCATAGCTGACAGGTGCTTTGACCATCTGGCCTTAATCACACTACAAAAATCTTCCTGAATAAACACTAATTAGAAACTTCTTACCCTCCCTTTGAATAAGTCAGGAGTAGAACATAACTCCATTACTACATATAATTGAATTAGTGGTTTTCCTGGTCTGCCTTACCACCCTAGCTATAAATGAAATACAAGAACATGCTAAGACATATTGAAAAAAGTTAAAAGATTCAGTGATACTTGGACAGAGCTGAATTGCCAACTTAGTTTTTTTACCTTTATATAAATGTGGGGTATATATGAACTCAGAATAGGGATACTCTATGTTACACAGAAAAATCTACCTATAATTTGAGCCTTCTCAGCTTCCTTCCCCCTCTTTTTGCTTTTAACAGTAGAGCAAAATTTTTGTGTTTCTAATAGAACATAATAGTGCAATTTGATAGTACACTGATTCATGCTGAAACAATCCACCAAAACCAGAAGCCAGTAAAGTTAGGGAAGAACCATATTTAAAATGTCTAGTTGTCACAGGGAGAGGGGAGATACTCTTCCATCCTGGTACACATGGTCAGATAGGGAAACACTGAAATGGTTCATTCTGGCTAGAATGAACCATCTTAGAATATGAAACTAATTGTTTTTAACATTTCAAGAATGTTTTTATTATTATAATTTTGGCCAATATAATTTGGAAAAATCTATTCAAATTCATGATTTTTTTTTTTTTTATTCTTCAGGAGTGGAAACTTTAGTAAATAAAGAAAAATAATACGCACATTTTTACAGGCTAAGCGAGGATTTTGCTAGCTGCTATTCCACTTCAGACTCTCAAGCAGTACAGGACTCCATTTTCCATTAAAAGATCTTCAAAAGCGTAAGACTTTGAAAAATGATGTAAAAATAAAAAGAATTCTCTATAGAATTGTGAAGGGAAGGGTAAGTCACCAGAGAGGTGGGAATGTATGGAAAAGAGGGCATTTTTAGTAGGATATAAAAATACTAGAAAGGACCGAGAAAAGGAGTTTTAAAGAACAAAAATACTATAAAGGGAAGATAAAACAATTCAGACTAAATATGAGCTCTTCTGCACAGAGCAAGAAATTGTTTCATTTTCAGGCTCCACTTGAAGTTGCAAAACCAATCTTTCACTCCTTCACTACAAGAGTTTTTTGGAGAAAAAAGAAATCCAAGATTTAGACAGTTATGTTCAATGTCTATGAAAGCATGCCAGCAATTTAATCCATTTCACATTCAGAAGCTCCTGAAGTTTGAGAGCACATTTGGTCACATCTATATTTAAATTTGTTAGACTTAGTCATAATTTCTAAACATACTCTCCATAAGTCTTTTTTTCTTGAAAGAAACATTTGCTGTAGAATAATGAATATGAATTATGCAAAGAAAATCTTTAAAGAAATTCTTGCATATTTTAAGCCTGTTAAAAAGTTGAGTTTGAAAGACATTGTCATCCAGAGAGATTCACTTCTTTTTATAATGAAAAAAAATTATCACAAAATTGTAGTACAGAACGTGTCAGTTAAGTTACTCTAGGCAGAGAAATTTGTGCCACAGCTATTCTTTTCAATTTTTTTAAGGCTAGAAACCTTACACTAATCATATTGTAGAAAGTAAAAATATTTTTAATTCAGTGCCTTAACTCAACTTGAAGTTAAGACAAAAAAACCCTTAATGTTACCTATCTGACAAAACTTTTCCCATTTAAGATGGAATTTAACTCAGAAGAATGGTTCAGCCACTGAAGATGGAAGTCTGCTGTCAGCCTCAGGATTCAGCACCAGCTCCTACAGTAACTACTGTCAACTCTAAATTAGGCTCCTCCTCATAAGTAAGTTAGAAAAGGGAAAGACACAGAAATGAGCAGCTATGCCAAGTCATTACAATTTTTAATCCCAATGCAAAAAAATCCTGCCATGCCTAGACCTGGATTTTGCTTCCTTCACGAAAGTGAATCCTCTCCTGGATGCAGACATGAACACTGATCCAGAAGCTAGCTTTAGCCTTGTGACCTATTTCTTGTCCTAAATATACTTTGGAGGCTACAGGTAATATCAAGTGTTAAAATCTGGTTACAACTCCTTTTCTAAATCTAGCTACAAAACAATCCTTGCTTTTAAGTTTGAACCCTCTTGCTAAGTCTGGTAACCCTTAGCAGACACAGACAAACTCACCAATTTCCAGCAACTTCTCTGAATCAAGAACTAACCTTAGTCAGCAAGTTTCCTGTAAATTCAGCCCTAAATAAAAAAAAAATCCACCCTAACCTTGCTCAATCTTAGCCCAGGGGTCATATTTTGTGGGACCTGATTAAAATCGTAGGAGAAAGTAGTACTTCTTCTGGAAGCCACCTTGCATACAGATCCAGGCCTTTCTCTAACGCACAAAATTGCTTAACTGCCATGCTAAGGTTGCACCTCTCAACTGTTGTTCACCCATGCTAAAAGGTTCTTCTTCATTTAATGTGTGTTTTTCTTGGTCACGGGGTTCCTCCCTTTCTTTTTAGCACCAAGCGCTGACATTCCACTTGCAAACTCAAATACAGGTAACATTCTACACACAGTGCAATTTCTCTTAGATTCAGTCACCATATGGACAGACACCCAAACTTAAAGTTTACAACAAGGTAGTAATTGTTGCCAGAAGCAGACCTAGAACATTACTTGAATCATTTTACCTCTTTAGCTTAACATGTATGTATTCTTGCTTTCTGACACTCTTCATAAAGGCAGTCTCGTAAACGTGTTGAAAGAAAAGAACATCTCTTAGCAGAACATCAGAGACATCCCTGATAAGCTCAGTCAAACCTCCTTGATAGGGAGTAGTTGGCAGGGCAAAGAAACCTGGATGGGTGCAGGATGAAGAATCCCTGATAACGAACTGACCTCCCAGGAGGAGAACAGGAGTCAGCAATAACTAGTGTCCCACAACCACTTAGGTATCTACACCAAAAAGGTATTGAAAAAACTCACCACCTACCTAAAAGGAGTATCTCTGAAAAAGCCTCCCTGGACAAGATCTCCTAGGCAGACAAGACCCTGGACAGGGACACCTGGCTGACTCCAGCCTCCATGACCTGGATAATTTATAAGACATCCATCGATCAGACCCACTCCCTGGAGTGGCTTAGTGCTCAGGTGCAGTAAAGCCAGAAACTGTTGTGAGCAAAAAAAGAACATGTAACAATGGAAAATGAAGGAAGCTCCCTGGGATTTTTTCCATTCTTTTCTTACATTATACTTTATGGCTGCTACATAGTAACTTAGTCTGCCTCAACAGCTCAAATATTTTCCATTTAACAAAAGAATGAGATATTCATGTTATCTGGGGTGGGGTGGGGGGTGTTTCAGTTTTTTAATATCTGTAACAAAAAAAATACGCAGGGCAGTTCTCTTGTTCTTTCAGTCTACACAGCTGTGTTAGGTGGAAAGGTGTTTTTACAGATGCCATTTTAGCATACAGAAAAGTGACACCTGTCTCCCAGAACTGTAAGCAAAGGTTTTATGCCCTCTTTTTACATTACCTTTGAGAGGCACTTTTATCCCATCAGCTTTGCTGTTTTACACAGGTTCAGACCCTTCTAACTACAAATTAATTTGAATTTGCATATTATAAAATAAATTAATATAGAAGTACCCTTTCCATTTTATAAAATTTTTGGTCTACTGTCACAATCAGGAACTTTGAAGGCTGATAGAATTTATTTTTATAATTTCATAGGTAAAAACTTATTATTATTAACTGTTTTCATCTTCAGCATCTTCAAGTTTCAATATGTGTTTTGGTACTGACCAAAGTTTCATTACTTTAATCACTTAAAATGTAATAAAACTTCAGAAAGATTAATGGCAGTTAACAAGAAACATTCTCTTCCTATGTAAGACCTTCCCATCAGCACTGCATGTCATTTTTACATATGCTGTTAATTCTAAATATTTCAAAGTTGGTAAACCCAAAGACAAAGAAGAAGGTCTATCTGTCTTAAAAGAGACCTAATGATTCAATAGATAATGGCAAAAGAACTTCAGAACAATTGTTGTGTTGCAAAGTTCTAGTGAAACCAACCAGATCTACAACCCACAAAAAAAAAATAGCCGTCATCCCAAGAGCATAAGGAGGAAAAAATGTGCTGTGAATTCCAGCACCTTGTTAACAATAGCAGATTGCTGTGTAAGAGTTCCTTTAATCAAAAGTCCAACTACACTTCATTATGGAAGAATACCCACCTATCTGCCATAAACTGACATTTTTGGAAAAAGTTACTGAAAATTAGGTTATGGTTCTGAATCAACTAAAACTTGTACATCAGAAACATAGTTCTTCATAAATATTCATAGAATTGGATAAACAAAATATTGTTCTAGCAGCTTAAACATTTCTTACACAGAAAAAAAACACAATCACGCTGTCATTTATCAAATAATTTTTAAAACATTTCTCTGTCATGCTTTCTTCACACATACCTGTGCAGAATGGGACTTTTTCATCAGCATCGCGTGCTTTTGTCATATTACCATCTGAAGTTTTTCCCACTTTAGAGAAACTATTTTCAGGATTAAACATCTAAGGAGCTAATTTTGCATTAGACAAGTAGATCCTATGGGTCAAATCTTAGTCATAAACACAGAACTTTGTTCTGAAAAGGTCATTTACTTAGAAGGCAAAAGGACTATCATTTACTAATGGGAGATAAGCCAAAATGAAAAATCTAAAATATTTATCGAGTGTCCTGCTGATTCTGCAGACGTTTTTCCAGGTGTACTAGTCATCATAACAGCTGAGGAAAAAATCTTTACTGCAAGCAGTAGTGCAAAATAGTCTACTGCTACAGGTTAGCATTTTCATGTATCACAATGGTCAGAAACTTAAGCCAGGGCGGGGGGGCGGGGCAGGGGGAAGGTGGGTGGATGGGGACTGGGAAGAAAACATATAGATGATCATAACCCATTCTTAAGATTTTTTTAAGCAGCACAGATTTATGTGAGTTTGTGTAACATTTCTCATCTTGTTTTTCCACCTTAGTCTGCCTGCATTGCTAGAATGTAATTTGTGACATTGAGTTGTTATTAGCAACTAGTCATACATAGTATTTTTTTTAGCATAACTAATAATTATTAGTTCTACTAAGCAGATAGAAAGCATGATGGAGAATTCATTCAGATTGGAGCACTTGTTAGATTTACTGTAGAACAAGGACACTTCATCTCCTCTGCACACATACATCTAACTATCAAAGCATCTGTAGGGTCCCCTGAAATAACAGGATCCTGATTCTGCAATCATATACTTTGATTTTTGATTTATGAATTCACTGACTTTATTGAAGCAAATCACAAATGTATAGATAGGCACGCACGCATCTGAAGCACTGGAAGTATTTGGCTTGTCTAGAACATTGATCCATTTTTCCAATGAAAATGCGAATGCAAGAAATGGCGAATCCTAATAATATTTAGAAAGCACAGTAACAAATGAAAAACAGATAATCATAACATTTCTTGGGGAAAAAAAAAAAAGAACCAACACACAAGTATATGCAGTGTTAGTTCTATTTTGACAGTTTCAGTAACAAATAACCTACAATGCTGTAACATATACTCCAGTTACTAAGAGAAAAAATATTTGAAATTTCAATACTTAAACTACTAAACTGCCTTGAAAACTGTAAATCTCTACAGTACTGTATAAACAAGGATAACCCAAATATCAGTCATTTCATATTAATACTTTTATCTCAAAGAAAACCGTATACTTAAACCAAATACTTTTAAAAGATAGCACTTACATCCATAAATATGAGTAAGCTAAATGAACCACTCCCTCATCTCTTCAGAGCTAGCTGTAAAAGTACAAAATGTACAGGTCTTAGAAGGACTGACCTCTTGAGAATATAGGAGCTTTTGTCAGGCTGATTTGCTACAGCACAATACAGATTAACAGCAATTAAATACATTTCATTCATCCTCTGTCTACCATTTAGTTCTAATACAAGACCAATGTACCTAATATAAATGTTTGAAAGAACAAATTTTAGGTGTATTCAAAAGAATGAGAACTTGACAATCCCACTAAGAACACCCAAAGCGGATTAAAAAAAAACAGGTCAAGAATTAAATAAAACCTCCAGATTTGAACTGAAAGACAATAACAAGGTATTCAGGAAGGGTGACAAAGAAAGCTTGCTTTCCATTGCCTGTTCTTAGTGTGATGTGTCTGGAGGCTTAGTTATCAGAGGGATGTTCAAAGAACTGCTGCTTACTTAGAAGAATGGAGCAAACCTCTTTGAAAAAAATCATAAAAGGAGTATTTTTACATAAAATAAAATAGAAAGGATAAAGGTTAACTAGCACTGATCACATCCTGAGAAAGTCAGGTGATGACATAGTAGGTTTTATGCTTATGAAGGCCCAGAGCTGGAACAAAGCACTACCAAAAGTTCTACACAGATTTTAGACAAGAGAAAGTAGGATTGAGCGCACCGTCAGCAGGTTTGCTGATGACACCAAGCTGTGTGGCATGGTCAGCACACTGGAGAGAAGGGATGCCACCAGACGGACCTCAACTGGCTCCAGGGTAGGGCCCACGCAAACCTCAGGAAGTTCAGCAAGGCCAAGGACAAGGTCTTGCACGTGGTTCATGGTAATCCCAAACATAAATACAGGCTGAGCAGAAAATGGATTGAGAGCAGCCCTGAGGAGGACTCGGGGGTGCTGGTTGATGAGCAGCTCAACACGACCCAGCCCGGCAATATGCGCTTGCAGCACAGAAAGCCAGCTGCCTCCTGGGCTGCACCAAAAGCAGCATGGCCAGCAGGTCAAGGGAGGTGCTTCCACCTCTCTCCTCTGCTCTTGTGAGACCCCACCTGCAGTCCTGCATCCAGCTCTGGGGCCGCCACCATAAGGAGGACATGGATGTGTTGGAGTCAGTCTCACATGTTGCTACAAATTCCTCTTCTTTCTCTGGCTGAGCCAAGCAGAGTCTTTTAAAAGCTCTGTCTTTAACATTTGGGAACAGTAGGAAAACTAGTGATAAGGGAGTCTTGAATGTCTTTTATCTGGTGTTACTTATGCCTTGCTGGCCTGGTTTTGGCTGGGATAGAGTTAAATTTTTTCTTAGTGGCTAGTGCAGTGCTGTGTTTTGGAATTTGTCAGGGACTTTTCAGTTTCTAGTGGCCTGCCAGCCAGAAGGCTGGAGGGGCACAGGAAGCTGGGAGGGGACGCAGCCAGGACAGCTGCCCCAAACTAGCCAAAGGGGTATTCCATACCATGGGACACCATGCTGAGTGTATGAACTGAGGGTGGGGGGTGTTGGCCAGGGCTGCCGATTGCTGCTGGGGCATCAGTCAGCAGGTGGTGAGCACTTGTGCTGGTATCACTAGTTTTCTCTCTTCCCTTTGGATTTCATTCCTCTCCCCTTCTCCTTCTTTTAACTGTTATTATTATTACTATTCTTTGGGTTTATCTTATTTCAATTATTAAATCATTCTTATCTCAACCTTTTGAGTTTTACATTCCTTTCTGATTGTCCTCCCCACCCACTCTGGGTGAGGGGGGACAGAGTGAGCAGATGCATGGTACTTAATTACCAGCTGGGATTAAACCACAATGCTTGCACTTAACAGGAGCAGAAGTTCCTAAAAAGCAGAGTTGCAAATTCCTAGCTTTAATTTTTCTGCTAAGGAAAAATAGAAAGAAAAAAAATTGGGCTCAAGCCAATTCTATCATGGTAAGTAGAGAAAGAGCACAATGAATATTAGACTACATTCCATAGAAGTATAACGCACAGGGAAAAGACTAAAGAGGTACTTTAAAGCAGTCCAGAGGTGATCCTTTCTTCTTGCATCTTTTCTATTCCTAGGACAGATAATAGGAGTAAATAACCATAACATTTACATAACAGTGTAACATGAGAGAAGGTTGTATAATATACCAGTAGGGGTAAAAATAAATTTCTTGGGTGTCTAATGGGTTATTCTGTTATAAATAAAGGACATAGGTTACTCCAGACAATATGCATTTACCACAGTAATAAACATTCCTAAAGGCACCTCAGCCGGTAAGATTGTGAAGTAATCTGTTCCCCCTTTATTCTTCTGTCTGAACTTCCTACACAAGGATGAATGATTTACATGATCCTTTGTGATTTTTACAGCAAACATATGCTACAGCAATCTGTATCTGCCTTTCTTTCATTCATACAATTAAGGCTGCATGGGCCAGACTCTAAGCTCTGCTGCTTCAGTAGCTGAAAGCATTTCCTGCTCTTTCACATAATCAGAACCCAGCATGTCAAAAATTATTTCTACAAAAAGACTGCATGCTTTCCCCAATGCTAACTGCAGTGTTACAGGGGAAAGTTGGCTTTTGAACACTCATATTTAAACTAATACATGCAAATAAATTTATATGTGTATGTGACAATAGAATGCAACTTGAAACCTGGAAACAATGTTCAAAATTAAATATAAGAAAATTTTTGCAATCAAGCACAATAGCAGTGGTACAGAGATAATAAATTGAACAGCACACTAAAGTTATCTACATTAACATTTATATTTATTCACCATTTTTCCTGCAGATAAGTGCATTTAATAACCTTTTCCCCCTCCCCAAGCTCATACTGCAAGCAAACAAATTCAGGGAGAAGGTATGAAAGTGAGTGTCTGAGACTGCAATGTTTCTAATATTCCCTGTTCTATGACATGCATCTACTTTCACTTCAACAAAGGAGATTCAGGGAAGAACTTGAATCACTTCAATAATTGGTATTCATTCATGCTGGTTCAGATGGATTATTGTTACTATGATAGGCAGATAACATTCAATGTCAAATTAACATGAAATACAAAGATGGAAATAAGTTTAAACGTATATATTTTATATTGAAATGAAAAAAAATAATCAAAATTGATCCTTCAGGGCTAATAATATATATAGTACCTAACTTAGCATAAAATTTTATTTATTTCATACCAAAAATCTAGTTTTATAAAGGTAAACTAGGGACCCGCTATTGAGTAAAATATTGCATACAACAGTAAGTATGAACCAGAAGGATTTACTAGATGAGAGGTATCACTGAATATGTCAGGAACTGAGTATCATGAACATGTAAGGAATAATGCAGAACATATCTGACTATTCACCTACCCCAAGCTGTTTACTAGTGCAGAATACTCAATAGCAATAAATTAATCTCATGATCTACCAGCAAAGTGTTTGTTGCATTAAAGCACGATATGTTTCCATTACAGTTCTTTCAGACTGAATAGATAATGTGAGAGAAGTCTTCTGAAGGAATGCGAGAGGAGAACCACTAGAAGATGCTATTTTTATCTTTAAATTTTATTATTTTTAGATTTGCCATTACAGAGACTTCAGTTTGTTCCAAGCCATAAATTTCTACAGATGGAAAAGGTTTTCAACAAAAGTTTTGCTATGAAAAAATATCTGCATAAATGTTCTGAAAAGAATAAAAGTTCTGAACCAGAAAAGAAGCTGCTCAGCCAGTACAGGGAGTCCAAAATAGATTAGCAGCTCTGGCTCCCACAAACTATACAAAAAATCATATTTAACAGATGGAAGCAAAGAATATCCCATGCTGGAGGCTAATATCATTATCATGAGGCTACTTAATTATTTGGGACAGAGTAAGGCTTATTTTTCTGACCCAACTACCAGCTATTCTAGTTAATTTCTATTTCATTGCCAACTAAAATTATATTTCCAAGATAAAAAAAAAAAAACCAAACAACAAAACAACAAACAGACAAAAAAAAAGCCCCACACACAAACCCACACCAAGAATTGAAATCTAAAAAATTAGTTTGAAGGAAAAATTATCTTCTCTTTCTGTCAGTAAAGAATATAGTTTTTGTTATGGATACAAATGCAGATAACACAGATGCATGTTGAACTTAATTCCTCAAATACTGATAGCAATAAAACCATGAAATCTGTGAACATTGCTTTTTCAAAAAGGATTTTTTTTTTTTTAGTTTGAGTAAATTATGGCAAAATTCCTTTCTATCCTGAGCTGGACATACATTAGTTGTATGGCATAGTTTATTTATGAAAAATGTTTTTGTTTATTTTCCTTATTTTAAAATCAGTTAGTGCTTTTATCATATTTTTTAAATATGGAAACAATGTAATGTGCTGCTAAAGGTATTTCTGAACTAGTGTCATTCAAATTGCAAAATAAATATTTTATAATTGACAAGAATGCTGGAGGGAAACATTTTCATGTTTATTATGGTTTGTGGCTGATTTTAGGTATTTGTATTTAAGAATTTAAATAAATATTTTTTAAAAAAAATTATGTTGCAAGATCACTTCTACAAATAGCCTTTGATCTAACTTAAGTAGGATATAAACAAGGCAAACTGTAAGAAAGAGAACATAGACTGAAAATAGCAATTCAGAATTAATCAGGCCTTTTTTCACCAGCATCAGTCATGGTTTGTCATTATCAATGAGGCCTCTGCTCAAGATTAGTTTCTATGGAAACCATCACTGAGATTACTGACATTTGTAGCTTTTTTTTTCAAAAGCATGTGAAGTTAGTTCTCATTGCTCGTTTACTCTGTACAACTTTGTCATTTTATTTTGCACACTTTAGGAATGTGGCAAAACTCAGTAATAAGATCCTGAATCATGTGTTAAGATGTTATAGTTCTCAGAGGTCTGATCTGCTGCAGAAATAAAGAATATGTGTGGTACATGATTTCTCAGGAAAATATTTTGCTTTTGGAAGTGGCATCTACAACACAAAGTATTACAACAACAACAGTTTAAAGAAACCAACTCACAAACAGAACAGAGTCAGATCACATTCTATAGTTCAATAAGCAAGATGTCAAGAACCACACAAAGAATTTAAGACACACAGTTACAATACAATACGTAAAGAGAATCTAATTACCGATAGATAGTATTACTTGGCTAATAGATCATATTACCTTGTTGAAAATCTAGCAGATTGTAGAAATGTCAGAAAAGATTGTTTAAATTTAATAAACCAGCTGCAAATTAAACTAGAATATGTTGGCTGTGTAATCACTGAAGATGGCACAGTGCCAAATGCATCAAAAATGCCAGCTATTACATAATTGTCTACAGCAGAAAACATAAAGCAACTGGAATAATTCCTGGAATTTTTAAATTATTTAGCCAAATTATTTCCAAGCTTTGTTCAAGCTACAATAAAGTCCTGTTTCAACCTCCGAAGACAGGAGTTCCAGAAGAACTGTCATAATTTACTATTCCACACGCACCCATCCCCCAGTAAAAGTACTCTCTTAGGTTACCTATGAGCTCCCGTATAAAATTAAGGACAGAGGTTTTGACACCTAATAGGAATACATGGTGGTAGCCTGTTCTCAAGCTTTATATAAGGGCAAAAAGACCCTTTTTTCCTGGCAAACCAGGAAAAGAAATCTATTCCTTGGAACTATATGGCGATTATGGGTGACAAATCCAACATTGCAGTTTAAGAGAAAGTGTGTCATATAATAAAGCATTAGGAAGACTGATCAAAAAACCGTTCCATTAAAACATCTATGACCATATCTGCTGTGGTTGGGAATAAGAGTTACAGAATGTTGAGAAACAAGGAAATATACCACTAGAAAGGCAATAGCAATTGCAGGTGCATTGACAAGTTACATTTAATCTCAGGATTTCATGGAATATACCACTGATAAGTAACATACATGCCCTATAGGCTCAACAGTGACTTACTTCAAGCAGCTGTAAAAACAGTAATGCCAATTGCAATTACGGTTAGAGTCTGACCAATATATTAACTATCAGATGGTCTGACAAAGAAAAGAATTATGGACAACGACTTTAATTACTCCAGCAGCAGAAGGATGTATGATCTGAAGTATGTGGTATTACACTGGAAGGAAGAAAAACTGTAAGGGAACCTTAAAACACTTGACAGATAAATTTAGAATACTATCATGAAGTCATGGAAGAAAAAGTTTATCTTTCCAACCAAATTTGGTTCTGTTCCTTTAGGAAGACATCTAAAAAAAGACAACAATTAAGTATATATGCTACCAAGGTATCAGTTGTTCTCAAAAAAAAAAAAGCTGAAGTGAAGAAAATTAGATTAGGCTTACTGAACAGAAATGATCCTCACAGAAGTGTGGATGACATCCGTTACTACTTGAAATGCATAAGACTAATAAAGCCTATGCCCCTTTTCCCCATCCCTCCAAAGGGAGTTGCTGTGTAAGCTTACCTACTCATTACTTATGGTAGGACATTCAAAACCTATGGTAGACCTCAACCTGAAAATAAATAAATAAATAAATAAAAATTAGTATACTTCCAATGAAAACATAAGAAGAAAAGACATAACATCACGTCCAGCCCATTCTCATTCATTTTCCAAACAAACAGCATAAAATTCCAAGAATTTATAGAAAAATCTCAAGACCAATATAATTTTTAAGATGGCTATTTTCTTACACATATGTTTAGCTAAGTACATACAGGGCTTGCACAGCTGTTAATGAACAGAAGGTAAAAAACAACTCCAACTCAGGAAAAGACAATAGAAATTCTGCCAGCTGTCTTGGCACAAGATTGGTACCCAAATTTATTGCTAAAGGCTTTGAGGCATCCATTCTTAATTTGGTATAAATACAAAGGAATAAAGATAAATAATAGAAAGTTCACATTATGCAGACAGCGTAAAAAAAAAAAAAAAAAAAAAAAAAAAAGTATTTCCCAAAGCTTCTAGGGAGAATCTACTACAGGAGTAAATCCATGTTCAAAAACTAGAAATAGTGTACCTAACCAATCTGAACAGCAATGTTCCAGATGAAACAGACCAACCATATCAAATCAAATCAGCAGTTTAACTGTTCATCACATCAGGACTGCATCAGATATGTTTCCTTTAGCTGTTCTGCAGAGGATCAAAGAGATATAGTAATTCCAATATCTAAGTGTACCTGAAACCTTGCTAACAACCTGTATTGTTAACAATTTTATTAGGCTTGAAAGAAGCAAACAAGTTTTCTTATCAAATGTCAGCAACATATTTTTTCAAGATGAACACCGAGTTAGGCTTTTCCTTACCTATAATCTCATTAAAAAATGGCACGTTTTGGGTAAGTTTTCACCGAGATATTTGTAACTTATGCCATTTTTAATTCTTGCTATATTTCTCTCATTTCCTGAAAATAAACTACAATAGCAATATCATTTAATATCAGATAAACTGTACATAACTTTAATAACTGCATTATAGCGTGTCATAATAATTTTGGCACTACCCTAATTTTTTCATATGCAGATTAAAACAGTAATCTCAACATGAACACACACATTAATGCCTTTTATCATATGCTATTACATCTCTGTGCGAGTCTTAAAAGTTTCCATTTCTTCATCATGCAAAAAGATTGACCACGTTTTCTTTCAATACAACTCAGTCCCAGAAATTTACAGTTTCACTTGCTGGGTGCTAGTAGCTAGACCACATCATTTTACTCCTTTGATAAGCTGAACAAAATAATCCTTTCTTAAAGTATATCCCACAAAGCCTAACTCATACTATACCTCACACACTCCCTTCTTGTGGCATGTAACATATATACATACATGCAGACATAAGTATATATGTTTACGCATATTATTACATACTTCATAGGTGTCTTGGCTAAATAACAGAAAATTATGTCAACTTTAATAGACTGAATAAATATATATATATATACACACACATAAATTTGTCTTTCAATAAACTCTCCTGTCTTTTAAGGGCTGCCGTATTTCACTTCCAAGCAGTTATAGTGGAATTTTATTTACTTCATGTAAGAAAGGAAAACACAAGAAAACACGTATTGATATTTCTATTATTATGAAAAGCAATTAAATATTCATGTAAATAAAGGGTTTTAAGAACTTGGATACCTATTGTTTATAAGTTAGGCTGCCATTAAGACCTGGAGAAGCCAGATCTCCAGAGCAAGATAGTTTCAGGAGATTTGTTCAAGGTATGGCAACATCTGAACAACCTAGACAGTAACAGAACATACCTGCTGAAAAACTTAGAAGTTTTTTTCTTAACTCAAAATCTTCAAAAGCAAAGGTAACAAACCCAGCAACTTTCACCCTGACTGAACAGATATAAATGTAATAGATAGAAAGGATGTTAACATTTACAGAGAGTCAGGATAGTGGACTGCTTTTTTTTATTTTTTATTAGCTTCCTCAGTTCAGCAACGGGACAACTCACTTTTCATTGTTCTATGAGAAATACACAAATAAAAACCAATTTAGACAGACCATGAGCTTTTTGTAGTCTCCACAGTCATACCTCATGTTACCTCTTCTGGTAATTAAGTAAGTTAGTTTATCACACTGATTTAAAGACTAGCTTAAACAGTGTCAGTTTTATTATTTTGATTGTGCTCAAATAACTTACCAGGAACATTATACTGGAGTTATTTGTTCTCCACTTATCCCAAACAAGATAAACTCTGGACTGGGGAACTAAAATGTAGTTCTGCATCAAATCCTAGATTATTTTTCAAGCATCTTCAGAATGAGTGTGTGTATGTGCACACACGTGCATACATGTGTCTATTTAATAGAAGATTATTTTATACAATGAGACCTCAAACAATTTTCATAATACATCACGACTAATACCAAAATGAACACTTGCTGGAATTTGAGAGCACACTTGCACAGGTAAACAATTACGCACTTTCCCCAAACACACACAAACTGACTTAATTTGAATCATCACCTAACTAGCTTTAGTACACATTAAACAAAGAAGGAGAATTAACATATAATTCTTACTGCCTCGTTTATACTCGTTTAGCTGCCAGATTTAATAAGTACACTACAAAAATGTTTAGACCAAGGCTGTTGTATTAGACACAGCCTCCGGCACTACTGCTCATTATGTTGATTTAAGTCATAGTGTGCCTTAATGATAGGTTGGAAAATCCATCTCGTTTCAAGTGCACAACCTGAGGTTATATTTAACAGGATTCATTCTAATGTACTCTGCCTTTACTTGGTATTGGTTTTCTTGGGAGGTAGAGATTTTCACTAGAGGAAAAATAACAATGAAGAGAAATTACAGAAGACTAAAACAACCTAGTCCATAAGGAGGACAGGCATGCTGTCCCTTTTAAACACATCAAGAGCTTAGGAAAGCCAGTTTCACGTCTTAGCAAAATAGGATTCTTGCATATACCTGTATTTTCCAGGGTTCAGCTTTGGACCCAAGATCCAGCCTAGAATAAATAAGCAGGATACTTTTAGGGAGTTTTACACATTTTGAGCTACATTAGTTTTCTACAAATACACAAAATACCGCTAAACATGTAGGATACAAAGACAGAACAAAAGAATATTCTGCTCAAAGATACATTGATTTCAAGTAGATCACTTAATATACCAAACATATTTTTTTTGTGTGTGTTGCTTTTCTGCTTCTGTTCACGATACAACCATGATTCTTCTCACGCTTAATCTTTAATTCTAGTTACATCTCATCTTCCCTAAATGTCTTTGAGGTCAATCATTTCTCAAGCCTTTTTAAAAGGAATGCTTCCTTACAGACACAGCGCGCATGTCTAGAAACACTTTCATGATCTGCGACTACTGTATCCTACAACATATATACTAAGAAGAGTTAAACCTGGAAGTATGCTAGTATTAAAATCCATTAAAATTGCCAATTTTCAGGATGGTTGCAAAAATACATTTGCAAAAATTCTGAAGCACATCACCTCTGTAGAGGGATTTTTAAAGGACCGAGGACATACGTTACCATTGTCCGGGCTAGACAACCCAGGCCTGTTAGTTGAAGCTGCAGAGCAACCTTAAATTGTCCTGGGAACAAGCAGGGTGAGAAAGAAAACAAGCTACGCACAAACAAGAAGCCAGGTGCAGAGCAAGTCCTGGGAACCGCGGGATCAACACACTCTCATCGGCACACTGTGATCAGGCGCCTGCAGCATGCCCACCGATCAGCGACACGGACGCCCGCCTGGCCAGAGACTTTTATCCAATCACCTGTGCATAAAGTCGTGTGAGCGGTCGGTTTAAGTTATAAATATGACCTGCTTGTTTAATAAAGTGAGCACGGCATGTAGCCATATTGGTGTGATTGTCGTGACTTGGCCGACTCTCCATGGGGGACCCTCTTTGCACCTCCACAAACCCATCTAGTATCATCGAGAAGTGTATTATAATCAAGCTTGCTTAGATGTCCGAGCACTAGTCTCTCTCCCCTCTGCCCCCTACCCCCAATATGCCAGCCTCCTCTTTTTTCCACTCATTTAGTATCCCATTCCCCCAGGTCTTTTAACAGTCTTAATTTCAGACTTTCTGAACCAGTTCAAAGTAATCATCTGTTGTTTTTTGGATTGCTTTTTTTATTTGTTTTGTGGTTGTTTGGGGGTGTGTGGTGTTTATGTGCATATATAAAAATAGTGCCATTTCAAGTACAGATGAAGGTCATATGGCAATAACGTAAGCAATACAGAATATATCTAAAGTTGAATTTTATTTGATTTACTTAAAAATAAGAATATACTCTGAACTTTCACATCTCTGACATTACTGTAGGAAAGTCTATCAAACAATTTTTTTTAAATTATGGTTCAGGACAATTTGCCTTGAAATTTAACATAAGAAAGAAAACAAAAAGCACACACAAATTACCTGCTTTAAGAATATGCTTTTCCAATAATACGGATGGCCAAAATTCCCATTTATGTTCATGAGTTCTGCGGAAAAAAAAATACCCCTTAGAATTCTTGATATACTTTTCTCAGCAGAATACATCCTCGGGATAACAGTTTTTTAACTACAATTTGCATGCGCCTGTAAGCATGGCAAGCACCAGATCTACAGCTTTCTCCTTCCCTGCAAATTAAGCCAAAGCTATTTATATATCTTTGAATGTATAATATGCATTTATACGGTTGATATCTACATTATACATTAATATTTTCAGATAAAGCCAGCATGATACGTCACCTAGAATCCAACTATGTTTCGTAGGTAATTTGTACATTTTTTTGTCCAATAAAGTGCTGAGCTCTGAAGTCCACCATTTTCAGTAATATTTAAAAATATTACAACTACTGTGATCATATATCATAGTCTGTCTCAATACAGTAAAGCAACAAATACAGTAATTCCACTATTTTAATGGACAAGTCTCTGAAAGTGGACTAAATGTGCATTTGTAAGCATAGGATTTTTCATGTACTTTTCAATGATGTCATGTATGTTTAACAGCATTTGAATGCCCAGAATGTAAAAAAAAAAAAAACACTGCTCACTTAAAGTTTAAAGAATCCCTTGTAATCTTCACAATAATTACACACACATCATTACAAAACAAAAATCAGAACAGTAGGCAACTGGAAACAGAGAGCACAGATACGTGAATTAAAACAAAGATGGTGGCTGTTGGTGTGTGGGCTACATTCAGAATAGGAAAAACCTTCACTCTTCTTAACAGGATAAACCTCTATGTCACAACAAGGCAATAATTTAATATTACTTGACATGAAAATAATTGTAAAACGCTACTAATTACAGTTAAGGATCTGGTTAAAACTTTAAGGTAACAGTTTCTATTGTTAAAGGAAAAATTCACACAGATGTGGGTACCACTAGGCTTGCTTTAATCACAACTCCAAGTTGGGCCACCACATCAGTGACTGGCAGAGAACAAAGGGATGCAGCATAGCTTATATAGACTTATCAAATCATTAGTCAATGTCCAAAGTTTTTAGAAGTTACCTTTGATCTTTTCTGTTCTGTGAATCCATCACCTGACACTGTCCCAGTTGATTCACCTATTTTTGTTCCAGTCTAGCTTCCAAGCTCCTCCTCGGGTATTGATCTTTCTGCCTCCTTTAACTCACACAATCCTTCAAGCACACTTAGTTTTTCAACAAGCAATCGCTATTCACCTTTACTAATTTTTCTAAAAACACCTGCATTTCTGAGAGCACCTGTGTATACAAATCGATCGTCTATTGTTTCTCTATTCTCCTACTGATTAACGCGACTAAGTTTTAAACCAGCCTTGAATTAGGGCTTGAACAAGGGACAAGGCTTGGTTCTGCCATTTAGCACTTTAAATTTCTTAATTCAAAATACATTTTCTTTAACACTGTCCTGTACGCATTTATGAATCAGAGAGAACTCTTTCCTTCTAGTGATACAAATTGCTCCAGCATGTAGACTAAAAGCTTATTAAAAATTACTTTTCATTAAATTATTATTGAAAATAAGTCATGAAGTTTGGTTTTGTATCACACTTCACAGATATCATAAACTATGTCAGATCTTTATAGCTATATAGTCTTTGAAAAGAAACAAACAAGATCTGAAAATTTGTTCTGAGCTTCCTGAACACCTTTTGAGACCTGACTGTGTGAAATGAAGGACAGTAACTGCCCATTGGCTGCAATCTAAATTGTCCTTATCAGTAAATGAAGCAAAGGTTCAAACCCAGTCTTTACTGAGTTTGAAAATTTAAAAACATTTTTTTCAGTGGAATGTTATTGAACAGTTAGTAACAGAGTACGAAACACATTTTAGCCCAAAAGCCAAGATGGGAACTAATCAAAAAGTATTCGAGTCAGAGCTCCTGTAAAAGCCCTTTAAGTCACCTAGCAAGTCAGACATCAAGCTATGGAGCATTTGGCAGACAGACTGCAAGGTTTCAGTAAACAACTTAAATTCAGTAAAAGACACCAAGATAGAGAGTTGTTGTGGTTTGGAGGGTTTTTTAATATTAAAATTGAACCCAAACAAATAAACAATTAAATCCTTTGAGTACATCCATTTCATTTCATAAACCAGTCCCAATCCACACCATAAAGTCTATTTTGTTGTTATTAAAAATAGAGTAGTTCTAGCTACAGAATAAGACCAAGAGTTAACCTTACATGTCAAGACACTGAACTGAAACAAAGACGCGATACTCGTTATCTCTGAATATCCTGACTGCTCAGATACCAACTATTTCAGGTTGCACAAATTCATGTCTTGCCTGAAATAATCTTTTTTTAAAATACAAATAAATATGATGTTTTAACTCTGATATAGAGGAAATAAATCTACTGTGTATTGCTTAATGGAGATCTGATTTATTATTCTTGAAAGTGACATAAAACAAGGAAATCAATTTGCATAAATAAAAAAATGATCATTAGCATTTTACTTATTCTGATATTAGACAAAGTTTATGGTACAAGCATCTCTCCAGAATATCCATCTTAGACTGGACTAGAAAACAACTCTAAAACAAAACAACAACAAAAAAACCTGTCCTAAGTTGTTGTTAACAAGGGCATTAACGCAAAGTGCCTACTTGAGAAGAATACTTTAGTTTTGTCACCTCTGAATTAATACATGACACTTGTCATTTTCTCACATTTCTCTTCTATTTCTTTCTCTTGTATTTCCTTTAAAGATGAATGGAAGGGAAAAATGAAAAAAGGCACCAGAAGGGAAAAAGGCAAATTGAAACTAGACAAGAGAATTTGTTCTAAGCTCGATAAAATAGAGGAAAAGCAGCATACACAAAGATACAAAAGAAGTTTCTCCTCGCTTCTCTACATCACTATGATAAAGTACAGTGCATGACCCTGTTCTGCCCTTTCCTCCTCTTTTGGGATGTGGAGGCTTACTCTCTTTTATACTCAGGGCAGAGCAGGAAGCTGTCAACTGGTTTTGAGACATTTAAAACAATAGAAGCAAAAAGTATTTTATGGTTTTCAACAACAGCCCAGCAAACAAAGTAAACTCAGGCTGGAGTCAACTCTTTGCCTCTAACCAAATCACTGTGCTGCTATCTGCCTTGAAGCCAGTCCACGGAATTTTTCCTTTCATTGGAAGGGATGCAAGACCTCTTATATTAGTTACCTCTACTGTATTCATAAGCTGGGCCTAAAAGATGTGAAACACCACCTAATGATTCGGACTAAAGAAAGCAGAAAATGCTGCAGTAGTAGCATAGCTCTGCAACACAACTCAAACATACATAGTTCTAGTGCTAGCAAACTCCATACCTTATGCTTTGTTTCATCTTGTATCCTAAATGAATATTAACTGCTCACACATAAGAGAACAAAACTAAGTAGCCTCGTAAAACAGGATTCCCAAAAACAGGGAAAGAGAAAGAGCAAGAGCTATGCTTGATAGATTTTGTAAACAGTCTTTAATGCTCGGTAGGGAGCCACTCAGATGTCCAGATAACCACAGTTAGCAGAACTACAGAGAATTAATACAGGTACATCCTCCATTCATTGAAAAGTGTGATGTAAGCTAAAACGTAAGTAACATTTTATCTTGTGGTTTTGTTTGGTCCCCCGCTACATCAGCATATCTGTTAATTAAACAAAAGAATTTAGTTTACCATGGTCGTGCTGTTTTATGGAAATCTTTGAGCTAGAGAGTTGTCAGGCCTCTTCTGCAAATGTTCAAAAAGTTGAATTAAAATAACATAATTATAATAATAGAAAGTATAAGAATATAAAAAAGGAGAAAGAAATATTAACAGCTGAAAGTCAGTGCTAAAAACTAAAAAACCCAATGTAAATCCAGTTGTGAAAGTCCTATGTCCACCCTCCACTTCATGAGTATTTATAAATACCATTATGGCTACTACTGAGTATCAAATCAGTTACATGCAAATAACAGACTTAAAAACAGAGTAAATAAAAACTTAACCTTTAGATCTGGGTTGTTTCTGTTGTTGGGGGCGGGGGGGGGGGGGGGGGGGGCGGGGCGGGAAGTAGGAAATCACACCAAAACAAAAACCCGTAATTCTTTATTCTAAACAGACAGTGATTTTGATTAAACCTGTGTTAGGCTGTCTATGTTTTATTTTTTGAACTTTTATTTTATGTCTCTTTCTCCCTCAACAGTGATGAAACTTGCTAGCCTTTTCTCTAATATCCAAGACTAACACATAAAACTTTTCCTTCATGAAGAGATCAACACAAGCTGCCAGACTTCAAACCAGAAGAGAAAGAATAGACGGGAAGAAAAAAAAAAAAAAAAAAAGGCTCAAAGCTCATAAACATTATCCATTAGTTAAAGCATCACTGTCTAGCACATTGTTTAGATGCTTGTTCATCTCTCTCACCTGAAAAGAAAACAACATGCAAGATTTTCTTTCACTAAACCTCTACAAACATTTTTATCTTAAAAAATATTTAAAACAATTTAAACTATTGTCAAATTATTTCAGATCTTTTAGGGTAAGGCTGCTCTATTTTGATTGACAATTCTGTAGATAGTAGAACGGTACTTTAGAACAATAGAACACTCTGTAAAGCTGTAGAAATATGTGGGATACTCTTTAAAAAAAGAAATTATATACTGTTGGCATACTGAAACATGGATCTGAAGTTCAGATGTTCCCCTCCTAGGAATTTAATTTACTGAAGACAATTAACTAAAAGAAAAGTACACTTATCTCTAGAGGAGAGAGATTTGTTTACAAACTTTTTTTGTTTTGTGTAGAAAAACTGTGTTGCTAGCAAAGTGGGGGTTTATGTAGTCTGCTTTTTTGGTTTAGTTTGTTGTTTGGTTTTTTTTTTTTTTTACTTTTGAAAGCTCTTGTTACGTTAATATCTATTTGGCTTTAGAAAGTAATACAAAGTTTATTTTAAAATCAAAACAGATTACACCTATTAAGTTAATACAAAAAAAAAAAGTCCTCCCTTGTTCAGTGGACACTTCAGCAAAAGGACATCTTATGCTGGCTTTTTCCCCAATTAAGCAACATTGGTTGCTTATGTAGAACTACTACTGTTGCAACTATTTTGCCAAAAGTAAATTGTATATCATTATATATATATATATATATATATAAAAAAAGTCCTTACAAATAAAAAGTAAGTTGTCAGTACACTCTTCAGATATTCCTTTTACTAAAAGGGCCTGATTTCCCAACCTTGTCTATGGATTTACAGAAGTAAAGGTTGGGTTTTTTTAAAATAGAAAGGACATAGATGGACCTATAGCTATTATTCTTTTCCCTTTGTTCTTTGGGTTAGCTATCTTCCAATATGCATAAGTCACACTCAGTATAATAATTTGTCTGTCAAGTTCTCATACTTTCAAATTCTAATAGATTTACATCTAACCAAACAAAAAACAAAAAACAATTAATACAAAACTGGAGTTTCCTTTCCAAGCAAGCCAGAGAGGCAATAGCTCTTCAGGCAGCCCATTGTGTGTCACTGCACACCTTGTCCTGGAACAAGTCACTAATATTGTTTCCAATATGATACTAAGACCTTTACTACAGTGAAAAATATGGAGCAGTGTTTAAAACTGTTGAATACATTGCACCTTCAGTGAAATAAATTGAGTACGACAATAAAAGAGAATTATTTTTGTGGAGAGAAAAGAGTTCTCGTCCATTTTTTTTATCCTCAGTTGCTTGGAGAATTCCACACCCGAACCTACAACACCAAGCTCAGTGGGAGTGATGATGCTTGAGCATAGGAAGGCCCTACAGAGGGTTCTGCGCAGGTCGAATCTATGGGCTGAGGCCACCGTATAAGGTTCAACAAGGCTCAGCGCTGGGTCCTGCACTTGAGTCACAACAACCCCACACAACGCTACAAGGCTTGAGGAAGAGTGGCTGGAATGCTGACCAATAGGAAAAGGACTTGAGGCAGTCAACAACTGGCTGAATGTGTGCAAACATTGTGCCCAAGTGGCCAAGGCGGCCAACAGCATCCTGGTTTGTATCCAAAACAGTGTGGCCACCAGGACTAAGGAAGTGACCATCCCCCTGTGCTCAGCACTGATGAGGCCACACCTTGAATCCCGTGTTCAGTTTCAGGCCCCCCACTACAAGACAGACATTGAGGTGCTGGAGTGTGTCCAGAGACGGGCAATGGAGCTGAAGCACAAGTCTTATCAGGAGCAGCTAGGGGAACTTGGGTGGTTTTGCCTGGAGAAAAGAGAAAAGAAAGATCAGGGGAGACTTCCTCACTTTCTACAACTACCTGAAAAGAGGCTGTGGTGAGGTGGGTGTTAGTCTTTTCTCTGACATAACAAGCTGTAGAACAAGAAGAAATGGCCTCAAGTTGTACCAGGGAAGATTTAGATTGGCTATCAGAAAAAAAATTCTTCACCTGAAGGGTTGTCAAGCACTGGAACAGGCTGCCCAGGGAGGTGGTTGAGTCACCACTCTGGAGGTATGTAAAAGATGTACAGAAGCAGCACTTGAGGACATGGTTTAGTGGTAGACTTGGCAGCCCTGGGTTAGCAGTTGGACTCTATGATTTTAAAGGTCTTTTCCAACCTAAATGATTGTGTGATGACCTAGAGCTGTTTCCAGTTGTTTGTAACACATACAAATAAAGCACTTTATATAGCGAGTGATAAAAACTTCAAGGACAAAACCAGTGTCTGTTAATGTCTATACAATGCATGGCACAGGAATTTTTTTATTAGAATTATACTATTTGTATAATAGCAACACATAAGTATTTCATTAAGGCAAAGTCTGATCTGAACTCAAAGATGAAGACTAAAATATCACTATCTTAACTTTTATTGCAATGCAGACAGAAATATGAGACAGAGAATATTCCACACAACATTAATATTTCACATTCAGGTATCTGATGAAAGTAACAGGAAGACCTTTTTCTTAAAAGTTTTGGGGGGTTTTATGTTCAGCTAACTAAGAAGAAAAATAATCCTCAAATAAGTCCTTTAACAACTTAAGTGCTACATAAATCAGACACTCTTGTAAATAATTTTTTTATGCTGAAGAAAGAATCATCACCACGTTGCATTTTCATAAAAACAGAAAATTATAACAATAATACTAAAAGACCAATCACTGCATAGTCAGATAGAATACCACAAATTATTTTTTAATATTAATGACAGCATAGATCTATTTAACGTATTGTCAAATTTAACTAAGTATCTTTCAAATATACTAACATGCTTAAACTCCAGATAATTCTCTCATTTCTTCTATTAATATTTTCGCTATAACAAAGCAAACCATCTATTGCTTGCAATTTTTTAATCAAATAATAACTATAGGTTCATAACATATTTGTATTGAATCTCTCAGCCTTTCCAACACAGTTCACCCATTTTTTTAGATTTCCTTCTATATCACTTGATTGACTATTCCCCAAACAGCATTATATTACCAATATATGTAACTACTGAAAGCACAAGCCTAGTTTGTAATAGGTTAAAAAAGTTAGAATTTGTGCTTTTGTGGTGAAGCAACGGGGCGCCAATTATACACTCACATGTTGCAAAAAACATGAGGCATAGACAATTGAAAAAAAATTTAAAGCAGTCTCATACCATCTATTTCTATTGGTACCCATTTTAAGTATAAATACCTTCACTTGTTCATTACTTCATGTAATTGAGACCAATGAAGCTGTTTCATCCAAATTCCATTCCTCTGGTGTTTGGTAGGCCCTCTGTGTGACAAATCTGAAAACATGACAAGTAAAAGTTAAATTTGGCTTTAAAAACACAAGAAAAAGCTGGGCATTTGCTATATACCAGGATTACTTTACATTTCTGTAATGTTTACTTTTCAAAATAAATGGAATACCACATAGTTGTGTCTTCGCTTCAAATTCTTCAGTTACTGTGGTATTAAGGAAAGACTGCATCATTTATTTCCAGGGCTTTTTGTGTGGGTTTTTTTGTTTGTTTGTGGGTTTTTGTTCATTTGTTTGTTTTTTTTAAATGTATATGGGAAATTCTGGTCTACTAAGGCAATAAGTACTCAGAGTTACATTGAAGAACCATAAGATGAAAGAAGCATGCATAAGGAAAACTAGGAAGAAAAAGTACAAAGGAAGACAGGGTTTATATTAGCAGTTATTCTGTATCAAAAACTGTCAGATAATTTTTAGTATCTATTTCTTACATGAGACATCACGAAGTGACAGTGAATAAAGACACCTTCTCCCTTTAAAAGTATTCAAATTAAAACCATAGAGAAGCACACCATTTTATGAGGGAAAATTTTTGATGGTAAGCAACTAAATGACAAAAGGCCCTTTTGCAGTGTACTTACCTGCATACATGCAATTCCCACTAGGCAAGAAGCTCCATACTGGGAGCAATGATCAAAAAAATCAATTTTCAGAGGATCGACTCAACACACCTACTCTAGGAGCATAACGCTACAAAACAATAGAAGAAAATATATGCTTAATTAAATGAACTTGATAGGACAAGCAGCTTATGATGACCTGAAAAAATAAAGATTAAGAGCACATGCATTTTGAAAAACAAAAATATCTAAATACTCTCCATAACAAAGATGGACCCTGTGTCTACCCTCTCCCCTCCCCATTTTTTGGGGTGGGGGGAATCAGCTGACTGGCTCCTCAGGCAGTACTTTGAATTCAGCAGCTGATCTAGACCTTCATTAGTTATTTTCCCTAAAGTAGCTCTCACAATTCCTCCTTAAATAAAAAAAAAAAAAAAAAAAAAAAGGTATTGGCTTATTCTACACTTCTACTTATTGCACTGGTCATTTCCATAACCATAATAGAGTCGGATCACTGGCTGTCTTTCGTGACATAGAAATAATATGAAAGAGTCTTAGGGCTGCCTTAGGCAACAAACTAGGGACATTAGCATATCTGAGGTGCCCTGGGCTCACCGCCTCAGAAGTATGCAGTAATATCAGGTGAAGACAAAGCAATAGGCAGTTATGAGAGAACTTGTCCCCAGGGGAAGTTTTATTCCAGCTTTCAATAGATACTGGTCTGTGTCCTGGACAAAAAGGATTATATCCCCTATAAATATATATTGGGGGGTTGTTATAATTTTTGTTTAATATTATAATTCTATACTCTTGTTATTCAAATAAATGGATGGGTCTGTTATGAAAAAGCTAAGGTGCCAGTAATAAAGAGCTATCTGAGGGGCTTCTTGATTTATGCAATAATAATGTGTTGACTGCATCTGAGCTTCCCCAACCCTCTTTTAGAACTTATGACTTTTCATAAGTTAAAAAATAATACTACAAGGGTGTCCAATCATCTTCATTGAAATGCTAAAAATGCCAAGCCATACAATACTGGAAGCCCAATATTATAATCAGTACGGAACTATTAGCACTGCAGAGTTACTGTAGGTGGTATTACAACAGCTGAAGGAAGCGTACAGGTCACTTTCTAATACGTGATTAGATGAACCCCTGAAATAGGTAAGATAGGAAAATAATAGGTACTATTAATAAAGCATTATGGGTCAGGAAAGGTAAAATGCATTACTGCATTATTTTAATTGGTTTCATAAATTGTACCATAAAAAGGTAATTCTCGAGCTTTCTGAGGCTTAAGATACAGAAATTCAGACTACAACCCGCAAAAAGTATGCGGTTTTATCTTACATTAGTACTATTGGGAAAAGAATAACATCATTAAGATAAGTTCAAAAGTTGGAACTCTATTCAAGCAATCCAGACTTTATTCTTTTTGCAATTCCAACTGTATTTTATTTCATTCCCTCACTGTGGATTTTCCTGTTCTGACCATTCACTGACATGTCTGTACAATTTAACTGTAATGATATGGGGAATGTGGGGATACAGGGAGGGTAAAGATACACAGAGAGATATAAATATATATGGAGCATAAGGATAATCTCATTTATGAGCACAGAATCCAGAGGCAATGGATAGGACTGATGTCAAAATGGCACAGAGTAACTGCTCAGAGACCAGTTTTGTCTTTAAGCAGCAAAGTTATTTATTTCATGCAACATGAGGGAGCTAGCCGATTGGCACCAGACAAACTAGCTCCAGAGTGCTCAGTGAAAAGTTAGGTGTTTTATACAGTTTTCAGAGGTTACAACATCTTTACATACATATTCATTTGACTTTGACACCCAATCATTCCATTCATAATTGGTGGGAACTAGGTGAAATAAACCTTTCAGTTTTCTTTGTTCAACGATTTCCTGGTCTCCCTATCTCCTTAAGGTGCCCACCTTTTCTTTTCAAATTATTCAGAGTACATTCCTTTACTTCAACACCATCAGTGGAACCTTTTCTTATTCAGAGTACTTTTCTTATTATGCAGAGTACATTCCTTTCTCAACACAAACAGAGCATCACCCAGAGCATTGTAACAAACTCATCCTGACTTTTTTTTTTTTTTTTTTTTTTTTTAAATACCTTGTTCTGTTTCAGGACAAGTAATAAATTGCAGATAGATGTACAAATCCCAAAGACAGGAGATAGATAATGAAGACTATAACCAAGACCACCACTGATGGCTGCTTCTTGAAAGAACCAGCCAGAGCTTTGTAACCAATAGGAAGGTAGGGAGAAAAATTATATTATTATGTATCTCATTTGAAAGAGCAAACTCATTATGGCAAACCTATTATAGGGTGTTGAATGAGATTGTGGCATCATGTAAAACATTCTATAATGTTTTAAGGGGATTGTTGGAATGTATACCACTTCCTATGGGGTGTTTAGGAGAAGGGACAGAGACAGGGAAAGGAGAAGTGACAGTGAATGAGGAAGGAACAAGAGCAGGAAAATGGAGAGAAGGAAGATACAAGGGGAAATGTTATGCCTAAAGCAGCTGCTGGTCAGCACACTTACCTGGCCAAGGCCTGCACTGACCAACTCGGTCTATACCAGCCAATTTCTGTAACAATTGCCTCTGTTCTCTGCATGTGCAGGTGCATGTGATTCACTAGACCAAGCTTTAACTGGACTAGCCAGGAGACCAGCACCTGGAAAGACCCAGAGTTTGAGCTAGAGACAGAGTAAGCAGGGCCAGCATCTGCCTAAGGATTTCAGAGAGCCTGAAGGTCCAAAGGTTGCAGAGAATGGGAAAGCGTTTTTATGTGGATGTCAGGAAAGGCTGTACTGCTTTGTGAGCCCACCATATATGCTTGCACTTACCAGGTGAGATGCACTCTGAGGGCAACTCTGCTCCTGCCTGGACCTGAAGATGCAGAAGCACTGCAGGCTGGCTCATTGATGAGTACCCTTTGACTCCATAACCATCAAAGAAAGCCCACAGGATTCAACTACCTTTAAACTTAACTTTTTTCCAGTATTCTACATCTTTACACACTATTCCCTATTTCAGCTGTGGCGATGACACAGTGAAGGCAGCAGCCATCTTTTGTCAGGTTAGAGTGCTGTCTTAGTCCCCTTGCAAATACGAGGCAGAGGCAGTCTGAGGGATCAGGTTTTCCAAGGCATTATTTCTTAATACTGCCATTCAGTATTTCTCTTCCTATGAAGGAAGGATTTTTTGGCTATGACTACCAAGGGTAAATTAACATCCTTACAGAAACCAAGTATAGCACATCTACAAATCTTCAGTGAACACTAATAATAAAGGAAGTCTGAAGCATCTGTGTATCATTATTAAAACTACTGAAAGCATAATATTCTAGTCTGACATATGGCACTAAATTTCTTCAAACATCCATGTTAATCCAATAATATTCCTTTGGTCTATTGAATTATGAGAAAAGCCATACCATATTAAACCGGAGTATGACAATTACTCAGAATAGATTTTATTATTGTTAGTATTGAAAAGATGTATCAAGCAACAAGCTCAGTCCTCTAACATCAATGTGATGTTACATAAACCTCAGGTGTCAGGGTGGCAAAAAACCCGTGCTGAACCTGCTTTCTCGCACATTAAGGTGCATGCAAAAAACCCACAGTGGTGTATTTTATGGCAGTTATGTGCAATTTACAGACACTAAATCATAAAGAAAATAATTCAAAACCCAAGAACTCTTCTCACATTTTGTTTCAGGTAGCGGATAACACCAAAAATCAGAGTTATCTAATCTGAGTCTGTAAGCACTCTTTATGTGTAACTCCGTACATCAGCGCATGACTTTTTTGATAGTCACTGTCTTAATTCTGTACTAACAGCATATATCATTACCCTAAGAAAAAGTGTGGAGGGTTGGCCCTGGGTGGGTGCCAGGTGCCCACCAAAGCCACTCTGTCATTCCCCTCCTCAGCTGGATAGGGGAAAAAGAACATAACGCAGGATTATGATCTTATTCGCACCATGGAGACATGGTGGAATGGCTCCTATGACTGGAGCGTTGGGATGGAAGGACACAAGCTTTTTAGGAAGGGCAAGCAGGGGAGAGGAGAAAGGGATGTCGATCTCTATGTCAGTGGCCATCTGGAGTGCATGGAGCTCTACCTGGGGATGGATTAGGAGCCAATCAAGAGCCTATGTGTCAGGATCAAAAGGAAGACAGGGACAGGTGACATTATAATGGGGTCTGCTACAGGCCACCTGACCAGGAAGACTGAGCAGGTGAGGCCCTCTATAGGAAAACAGGAGCAGCCTCATGGTCACAAGCCCTGGTCTCATGGGGGACTTCAACCACCCCAATATCTGTTGGAGGAACAACACAGCAGGGCATAAGCAATCCAGGAGGTTCCTGGAATTCACTGATGATGATAACTCCCTTCTCCAAGGGATAGAGGAGCCAATGAGGAGCGGTGCCATGCTGGACCTTGTTCTCACCAACAAGGAGGGGCTGGTGGAGAATGTGAAGCTCAAGGGCAGCCTTGGCTGCAGTGACCATGAAACGGTGGAGTTCAAGATCCCTAGGGCAGCAAGGAGGGAGCACAGCAAGATCACTACCCTGGGCTTCAGGAGGGTTGACTTTGGCCTCTTCAGGGATCTAGAGGGGCCCCCAAAAGCTGGTTAACATTCAAGGATCACCTCCTCTGATCTCAGCACCGATGTGTCCCAGCAAAGAGGAAGTCGGGCAAAACCACCAGAAGGCCTGCATGGGCGAACAGGGGGCTCCTGGGCAAACTCAAACAGAAGAAGGAAGCCTACAGGGGGTGGAAGCAAGGACAGGTAGCCTGGGAGGAATACAGAGAAGCTATTGGAGCAGCTAAGGACCAGGTTAGAAAAACTAAAGCCTTGACAGAATTAAATCCTGTCAGGGACATCAAGGGCAATAAAACCCACTTCTATAGGCATGTTGGTGATACTAGGGGAACTATGGGCCCTCTCTGGAAAAGAAATGGGAGAGCTGGCTACCCAGGACATGGAGAAGGCTGAAATACTCAATGACTTTTGCCTTGGTCTTCACCAGAAAATTCTCCAGCCACACTTCCCTAGTCACAGAAGGCAAAGGCAGGACGGACTGGGAGAATGAAGAGTCACCCTCTGGAGGAAAGCAACAGTTTCAAGACCACCTAAGGAAGCTGAAGAATTACAATCCATGGGTCCTGAGGGAACTGGCAGGTGAAGTGGCTAAGCCACTGTCCATCATATTTGAGAAGTCATGGCACTCTGGCAAAGTTCCCACTGACTGGAAAAAGGGAACCATAACCCCCATTTTTAAATACAGACAAAAATTAAGACCTGGGGAACTTCAGACTGGTTAGTCTCACCTTAGTGCCTGGCAAGAACACAGAGCAGATCCTGCTGAAAACTATGCTAAGGCACGTGGAAAATAAAGAAGTGATTGGTGACAACCTACACTGCTTCAGTAAGGGCAAATCGTGCCCGAGAAATTTTGTGGCCCTCTACAATGGGGTTATAGCATTGGTGGATGAGGGAAGAGCAACTGCCATCACCTATCTGGACTTGTGCAAAGCATTTAACACTGTTCTGCACAACACCAGTGCCTCTAAACTGGAGACACATGGATCTGACAGGTGGACTACTCAGCGTCTAAGAAATTGGCTGAAAGGTTGCACTCACAGTTGTGGTCAAGGGCTCAATGTCCAAGTGGAGACCAGTGACAAACGGCCTTCCTCCAGAGTTCATATTAGGACCCCTTTGTCAGCAACAGGGACAGTGGGAGCAATTGCACCCTCAGCCAGTTTGATGACAACACCAGGCTGAGTGGTGTGGTCACTACAATGGAGGGAAGGGATGCTATCTAGAGGGACGTTGACAGGCTTGAGAGGTGGGCCCATGCAAACCTCATGAAGTTCAACAAGCCCAAGTACAAGGTCCTGCTCAGGGCACCCCTCAATATCAATACAGGCTGAGTGGAGAGTGGGTTGAGAGCAGCCCTGAGGAGAAAGACTTGCAGGTGTTGGTGGACAAGAACATCAATGCTGTACACTTGCAGCCCAGAAAGCCAACTAAAACGTGGGCTGCATCAAAAGCAGCACAATCAGCAAGTTGAGAGAGTTGATTCTCCCCCTCTACTCTGCTCTGCTCTTGAGACCCCATCTGGAGCATTGTGTTCAGCTCTGGGGCCCCCAATATAAGAAGGACATGGGCCTGTTGGAGCAAGTCCAGAGGAGGGCCACAAAAATGACCAGAAGACTGGAGCACCTCTCCTATGAAGATGGGCTGAGAGTTGGCAATGTTCAGCCTAGAGAAGAGAAAGCTCCACAAAGATCTTATGGCAACCTTCCAGTACCCAAAAGGGCCTACAAGAAAGCTGGCAGGGGGCTTCATACAAGGATCTGTGGTGACAGGACAAAGGGTAATGGCTTTAAACTGAAAGAGGGTAGATTAGATTAGATATTAGGAAGAAATTCTTCATTATGAAGGTAGTGAGGCACTGTCCCAGGTTGCCCAGAGCAGCTGTGGGTGCCCCATCCCTGGCAGTGCTCATGGCCAGGCTGGATGGGGCTTGGAGCAACCTGGGCTAGTGGAAGGTGTCCCTGCCTGTGGCAGAGGGATTGAAACAACGTGGTCTTTAAGGTCCCTTCCAACCCAAACCATTCTGATTTTATGATATCAGCACTGTGCTTTTCCTTACCTTCTATGGAAATACTTAAAAGTAAGTGACATCAGCAAGCTCATTCAACTTTGAATCACTTAACATTTCCTGACACCACCATGCAAGACAATTATTCTCTGGATTGTACTGTACAGTACGCACAGCCCTTGGCTGTTCTGCGAGTTTCTTACACAAGTATAATTACCTCAGGGGGATCGAGTACATGGAACTAATTGATGTTTAACATTTAAGGAATGTAACACAGTTTTATGCCTGTGTAAAAATGTCAAAAGTAATTCATAGGATTTGAAGAAATTTCACTGTTGGCAGAATCAATAGCTACACATGGGAAATTATCCCAAATAAGAGTGCCACATCTAATATAAAACTTACAAAAAGAAAACTTTGTGAGTGATATTGATACAGCTACCTGGTAACAACCAATATATCGAAAAAAACCCTACATTTAAAGAAAACATCTACATGTCTATTAATAACAAAATTATTTTTGCTTCTTTTTGTTCTTTTCAGTACAGAAATCACTTTGAACATGAACAGATTACCATATAAATAATGCAGGTGTAATGTCAACCCAAGAAGAAACATGAACAAGTACATTCATGACATGCATCGCCATCAGGACTTCCTAAGAAGTTTTTAACAAAAATTCAGATTCTGTAGTCCTCAAACTACAACACAACTTTGAACTAAAGAATGTTTCTCTTACTTTTGGTGAAGAACAGTCACAGATGTATATCAATGAAGTGAAGTCAAGGTAACCACATTTCTTGCTTCTGCATATTATGACCACTAGAAACCTGAATAATACAGTATCAATAGAATCAACTTTCTATGATGAGAAAAAGCTTTTTAAGAAATATTTCAAGCATTATGCTAAAGGGCATACCATCAGAACCAATTCTGAAATGTAATTGTATAAGAAATTCCAACATTCATTAAGGAGCTTTTATTTATTTTTTTGAATAGTTCTGAAATGGTCTGTGTATTTTGTATGAAGATATTGTAGATTAATGGAAATGGTCTTAAATTCAGATGCAAATTATATTTTAACAGTTTACCTTACCCCTTCCATTTCAAACAGACACGTACAATTTGCAGGAGTATAGTTTAGTTTCAAAGCTCAAAGTTATGAGTTTTCTTCAGACCAAGGATGAACCTTCATGAGCATTCATAATGTGTTTCTACTGATTTCCATGAAGCTAAGATTCACTCTAAGAGTGTAAGTTTCTCAAGTCTGTTAATAGCCCCTATGAGCAGGCTTCCAAAGTAAAGCAGCACAGAGTTTTGTTGATTCTAGGGGAAATAATCATTGGCTTAATCTTAAGGATAGCATCGTGATTATTCCAATACTTGGAATTGTCTTGCGAGACTGAGGGCTCAGCAGCTTGCAAAACCAAACTCAATGAGGCACAGTGAATAATAGAACATGGATCTAAAAGTAATATGGGATCTTTTGATCTGCTTTTACTCTGGGCCAAATTGTGTTTACACAAGTGAATACCTTTGATTTATTATTTGTAAACATAAGGAGCCTACATCTACATCAGTGTAGCACTGCTAATTTCAGCTTCAATAGACAGAAGAGCATAGGTAGTGAATGAGACAGGGAACCAGAGTTTCCCATGCCTATTCAACACGATCTTTAAAGGCTGCAACAAATGAATGAGGGAGGTATTCACTCATTAAACAGTGAAAATAAAAATAAATATTGAACAGCTGCATCATTAACTGTGTGCAGTTCAATTTGCATGCTAAATGAGGCAAAGATCCCATGGAAATAACACTATGTCATGTAATTAATAACCATATTGTAATGTTTATTCACATGTACTAGAGACAGTATGGCAAAAGCGATCATATCTGACTTTTTTTTTTCTCTCTTAATTCTTCATTCATTTTCAGGAGTGGTCCTGTACAGTTATTGTAGGAAGTAGTACTTAAGGACTTAAAGGTAAAAAGTCTTTACTAGGCTAAAATGAATTAACTGCTTACAAAAAGCAAAATTATGTTAAAGTAATAAGTAGTTAAAATTATATTACTGTCATGGTAGACTCAAGATAGCATTTCAGAAATGATTTTTCAAAATATGTTTCTGAAATGGTATATATATTTTATACCAGTATTAACATGATTAAGCTTCCTATGAAATGACATAATTCAAAACTCTTCATTTTGAGCAACAGCTAGTATCAGGTATTACACATGTACAGATTTTTTTTAAGAGCACAGTGATTTATTATAAATTTCATTAATGCTTTGACTGATAAAACCAGGAGAGTTAAGACAAACAAATGACTAACATTCTTGGGATTCCACAATATCTGACCAGTGCCAATTTGTTACCTATGTTAGCAATGTAAGGAAACAATTTTTTTAAAAATAAATTCTTACAGTTTGTTTTGAGTGGGACTTATCATTCATTCTTGTATAGTTTTGCCAAAAAACCCACAGGAATTATTATCACGAGACAATCACTGATTACTAAGATGCAGTTTTGGCCAATGTATATGTCCTGAATTAATAAGACTATCACCCTATTCCATGAAGGGGTACCTGTGCTTCCCTGTCCTCATAACAGGAGTGCTATAGAGTCTAATACTTAAGAAAAAACCAAACAAAAAAAAAGTAGTTAAAACTAGATTAAAATCTCTGAAAACAACAGCAGAGCAAATAAGGAACGTATGATTACGGACCTGGTAAAGGAATCACTATAGAATTTGACATATACTTTGACTGGTATGGAAGACAAAGACAAGGCAGGGAAAAGAAAACAGTGGATTTCAAGAAGGGAAACAGAACAAAAGCAAAATAAAGCAAGATAAATGGAAATGAATCATACAGGAGATGGACAGGAAATTCAGATTTGTGAGTCCAGAAAGCTCAATATATTCATTACACAGATTTAAATTAAGTAGCACTCAATAATTTAGTCTGTCCACAAAAAATGAAGTTAGACTGCCACCTCTTTTCTTTGTACAGGAAGAAAGACCAATTGAAACAGGCTGCAGATTATAGATCAGACTGTACATTCATTTGTCCACAAGCAGTAAAAAAGAAAAGAGTAAGCTCCCTGAAACTATGCACATCGTATGGTTGATTTTTATTTGGTTAAAAATTAATATTACTTTCTCTGCAGAGTTCAGACAGCTTTGAGTTCTGCCTTCATCTAAATGATACCCTAAGAAAGCACAATATTAATTTCATAGCTTGAAATGGTATATAAAAAAATATGCATAGACCTTAATATTTCTTCACTCAGGTGGACTATAAGATTTGGGACACTAAACAACTGAGCCTACTCTTTAAATATCTTTGGTTATACACCTTTGACAAAAATTTAAGCTATAATTAAATTTATATAAAACTATACTCCTTAACATGGGCATATACCTCATCAAAGCTGACAATTTTTTCTAAGCTTTTCCCTTTAACTCCCATTAGCTGAGCTAATGATTTCTGAAAGAGATATTCAGACATATATTCAGAAAATAGGATCCATTGGTCCTGAATCAACCAGTGTGAATGGCAATCTGAAAGCAACGGCAGAGTTTTATATATTAGCACCTAGCAGAAAGCAGCAGCATATCTAAGCCAAAACTGTAAATCCCATAAAATCTAACCTTCAGCTAATAAAACTGGGTGCATCTAGGAATTTGGCTTGCTGGAATAGTGTAAGATTTCACTGTGTTGTGACAACACCTTTTAAAATTGTATCAGAAGCAAAGAGACCTACCAGTCTCTACCTTTTCCTCTACACCCTTCTAACTTGTCAGGACCTCAATATTCCCTTTATTCCACTCTTCTAACTGAAGACAATTTCTGTCTGAAAGTCTGAACTTTATATTAGGCACTGACAACCTTCTTCTCCTTATTTCCAGTTTTAAAAAGCCCAGTGCACAAGGGATGAAGAAATACCATCCATCTTACCCCAACTTGATGACCTAGAATAAATGCATTTTCACAGATTCATACCTGGAGAAGAAGTAGTCACATCACAAAAACGGTGTCATCACAACGAGTATCCAAGCTTAGCAGACTGGTTAAGGCTTTAATATGTGCCACAACAGACAGCTTACCTTCAAGTACTAACAGTTGTCTGTCAATACAAGGTTTTACGCACTTTCAGAGAAGTCACTAAGGAAGTCTGTACCATTGGTAAGAAATATTACTTTTTTTGACTGAGCAAAGTATTTTGTTCTTTGAGAATATAATTCTGAAAGTTTTAGAAAAATTGACTTCACCCAATTGACAAATATTTCCACATCTCGCAACATGTTTTGGCACAATGAAAACTAAATCCTCTTCCATACCTGTCATTGCTAGGAAATAATGAGAGAAGTTGACATCAAAGTGGTGCCAGAGCAAAATAATGGACTTGTAGCAATGTGAGCAGGAGTCACTAGCTGTTTAACCTAAAAGTTCTTCTAGGAAAAAGGGCAAAAGGCATTTACATACAGAAGAGATGGTAAAACACAAAGTGAGAGGAAAAAATGAAAAAACAAGTAAAAACACCAAGAAAAAAGCCTGCATGGAAAGCTTTGTATCCCAAAGTAAAATCGCCTTCAATACTTGTCATAAAAATGGTATACTGGCATTTAAATTAGCATAAAGTTGTGAGTTCCTAATTTTTACATTGTAAGAGCATCATTTCTTTTCACAACAAATAAAGGGGCTATGTGGTGTTACAATTCACTTTCCTAAAGAAGAAATAGCACAAGATTGTGAAGGTATTCGTCAAAGCGCAGCGAACAATTTGAAACACTTCATTGTACAAAAGAGAATAGAAATGAACCCATAATCCATTTTACACTCATTTATAACAAAGTTTTCCATTAAAAGGCAATGACCTAGCATCCTTCCCTCAAGCATACCTACAGGCTGTAGTTTTTGAGGGTTGAGTGGGGGAGCTGTTTGTTTCATTTTTAAGAATATTTTTTGGCTACAAAATAAAACCAGAAAGTCTAATCTCTGCTTCCAAGGATAAAACCCATTTTTCCATATAAGAGCTCGAACTGATACCTCTCAAGTGTAATCCATCTATAACTGGTAACATCATGAAGTAACATATGTCAAAATGTTTATTATCTGGGCTTTGCAGAACAATATTAACAATGACAGCAAGCAAAAAAAGTTTTGAAACATCACTAACAGCAAACTTCCTTGAAAAGTGTTTTATCTGAAATAGTAGGATCTTTATGTATCATTGCCACAAAGACTTTCAAGGCAGCCTAATACCACTGCTCCTTCCCCAGTAAGTTTCCAATATATCACATGAAGTAATAAAAAAAAAAAAAAAAAAAAAAAACACAAAACCAACAAAAACCCCCACACCTGAATCTAAAAATGTCACTATTTAAACTGTCATTTTCATGCCAAAACTAGAATTTGTTAACAAAAAGAATTGCTGCAGTGTTTATTGATTCAATGAAACAATCAATACCTTCTGAAACCTCTCCTATGCATCAAGAAAGTTTTTGTTGTGTTGTTGGGTTTTGGGATTTTTTTGTTTGGTTTGGGGGGATTTTTTAATAATCTGAAGCAGCAAGTGTAAGTGTATTTTATTTGTCTTGAGCAACTAATTATACTGTCAGGTGACTTTTTCAAAGTAAAACTTAGGGGTAAAAGGGGAAACATTGCAGCTTCAGGTGAATTAAAACAAAAAAGTAAAAAAGCCTCACAAAAACAACAAGCAGCGAAATTATGCAACTTGTCATGCTTAAGACAGTAAGTCTTCCAATGGGTTTTTGCAGTAACTCTCATAAGATGGCAACCAAAAGATTTCTCTCACACATGTTGTTTTGTTCTTCTGTGGCTAAAGTTACTGCTATTTTGTACTAGTAGTAAATGGTTTATGTAGGTGCAAAACAAATATGAAATGTTTGACAGATTTTGCAAACAGATACAAAAGTTGAGAACTTTAGATGCTCAGCCCTGAATATGTAAGTGAAACCTGGATAGATCAACAATTTGGATTTCATATAAAAATCTTGACGCAAACCTGCTCAAAAAAATTACTGTAGAGAACTGAAATGTCAGCCATCACTAATAATCTTTTTGATTCATTCAAATCAAGACAAGAAAAACATTGTTAATTAAAGTCAATAATGGCACATTATGCGGGAAGCCAAAGAAATTTTAAGGTCTTTTGGGATATAATTATGTTTTGCAAATAAGCGATTTGGATTACTTCAGAGAAAACATACATATGCTGTATTTTCCACTTGATTTTACAGAATTTTCTGAGGCTAATTAAAAAGCTGCTGGTGGGGAAAAAAACCCCTATGTTTTTTTGTGTCTTCTTGAAATGCGTAATCTACAGGCCTAAACCCACGTTGAATATTGAGTTTTTCTATTTTGTTGGGGTTTTTGGGTTGGGTTGTTGTGGGGTTTTTTAGTGCATCAAAGCACAGAATGAATTTTTTTAACACATTTATATTTGCCAAATTATAAAAAAACCCCAAAACAACCCAAACAAAATCAAGTCCCTTGTTAGCATAAGAATTGTTAATCTGGTCCTAACAAGACATTCCACGATTGTCTGGTCCTGTTAAGACATTCCACAGCAACATTAAAGAAAAAAAATTCAAAGAAGAAAGTCTGTGGAGGTTATTACAGACAATAGTCTAATGCCTGCAGCTCCAGTTCAGACAAAAACAGAAGTATAAACAGGAACAATTTTTAACAAAAATAATTCATGGCTTTGGCCTCCTAATTTTTTCAACAGAAGCTAGATCTTACGTTGTGTTCCTCATGGGCATCTTTAATATATGAATACAGTTCTACACCTGAATTTCCATTGGAGGTATGATAATGGAAACAAGGTAAACGTGTGGACTGTAAGTAGTGCCACTTCAGGTAATTTACTGCACCGGCCAGATCCTTGCCAGTGCTTGCTAAGCCTGGACTCTTTACCACTTTCCCTTCTTTACTCTTTTTTATTTTCATTATTTAGCTAAGAAGGTTTCACAGTATTATATTTTTTCCCTAAAAAGAATTACCTTAGGTTATTGCCTCAGTGAATCCATGGATTTCAGCTAGAAATGATTTACAGTGAAAGTAGCTGTCCAGACATTGGGCATCTGTTGCGTGTCCCGTAGCACAGCACCTCCATGCAACTTGTAACAATCCATAAGAGAAACGGGGTGGGGAGGGGGAAGGAAGGCATTATAAGATCAATTGAAAAACTTACTTGGTTTATCCAAATAAAATCCAATGCAGAATTTAAGATGCCACATTTGACACATATGCCATTGCTGCACAGGCAATCGGTTTTACCACTTGTGTTTTGGTGAAAGTCATTTGCAAATGTATACTACAAGAGAAAACAATAATTGAAAGGTTACTTTGGTTTATTCAGTGTTGCATTAAAAGTTATTTTGCTTATAGAAGATATCCAGGAAGGCTCTTTTTCCCCTCCCCTCCACCCCTGTTGCTCCTTGTTTGTGTGCAGTACGAGACTGACAACGTCTACACAGTCTTAGGAGTTGCTGGCAAGTATTCATATCCAAAGTGTGTAAAACTAAGCAGAAAATAATGCCATAAATACTTAAGTTACAGATAATAGGTAGGAGTAAAGCATGTTTCCTACTTTAAACAACATTTATTAAATAAATCAAACCATTAAGTCCTGCCAGAATTTAAAATAAGGAACATAAACTGATAGACAGAAATCCTGATATAGATGACAATGTATTTTGCAATTGTAAGGCTGTTTCAGTACATTGGACTAGAAAAAGAGATACAGAAATAATAAGGAGATTTACTTATACAATTTTTAAAAGTAGAAAAAATAATTAGTTTTCAATCAGTGAGAACTGCTGTATCTTCCTTTTGTTTAGTTTTAGCTAATTAGAATTAAAAATAAGACATTTATTCCTGTGGAATTTTGAGGCTACTGATAGCAAGTTCATTTGGTTTGAAGATAAGTTTGACTTCACTAGTTATTGGTAAGTGACCCTCTGAAGGAGGCTAAAGTTTTTGATCTACTTTAAGTTCTGCAGGAAGTTAGAAGTAGTCTTTTCTAATAAAATTGAAAACTAAGACTTCCAAGTCTCTTTAGAAAAGTGTTAATACAGGAAACAATTGTCAAAAAAGATAACATTGAAAACCATGCCAATTCAGTTTCTGAAGACAATTTATTATGTCAAATTTTAAAAGTTGTTGTTATGTAAAATAACCATAGCACTTCATTTTTTGCAAAAGTAGTGACTAAAGTCTATCTTTCAAACCTGTTTTAAAATCTATATTTGAACACCATTCGACCTTGAAAAACCACAGCCTTAGGGTTCTACTCTCGAGTCATTCAACCCATTGCCTGATCAGACTATAACTTTTAAGTCTTATATCTCTCTCTGAATGCTGGGGTATCAGAACAATGGTCTTGCAGTAGGACAGAAACAGGTTTGGAAAGAAAAGCAGAGCAAGAGAGGAAAAATAATCCAAGCAGTAAAAACTTCTAGAGAAATTTTAGAATTGATCTTTCTGCTTGCCTACTCAGTTATTTCTTGGCTTCTGAATGTCTTTTGGTTCACTCTTCATTTAAGCTCAGTTTTTGCCTTATTTTCCTCTTGGGTTCCTTTTGTGTTTGAAGATAACAGATGATAAAACAATATAGCTACTGCTATTACTTTCCCCTCCCTCATTTCAAAGGCTGGATTTCAACTCATCCGAAACACTTGTTTCTTTAACCAATTTTTATAACTACAGAAGTTAATAAATTTAGACAGATTAGATATCTTTAGAAGTTATCCAGAAGTATAACTCCATTTTTTTTTTTTGCTTTTGTTTTGTTTTCAGCTTTCAATATTTACTACACACCTGTAGTAATTCCAACTACTAGCCACAAAACTATCAACAAAAAATGACATATAATTGGCCACATATATTTAGATGACACAAAAATAAAGTCATTTTTAGTTGACTGTTAAAAAAAAAATGTACTAAATCACCAGAGAGCGCTCACTCTTATGTGAAAAGCAAATAAAGAACCATGGATTTAAAGTGTACAAGATTTTCCTAGTGACTGAGCACACATTCCAGTGACATGACAATGTAACTGTAGCTAATGCTGATACCACTCTGTAAATACTTGTGACTACAACTGGAGAAATAGGGGGGGAGGGGAAGGTACCATTTAAAATACAATTGATCATGCTTGTAGAATTTATGTTGCAGCAAGACTGCCAACTCTTGCTGGAAAGGATATTATATTGCAAGAAGACTGACAAAAACAATAGTTCATATTACTGGAAGGGGTGGGCCAGGCAGGGGCCAGCAAAAAAATCACTAGATCCTTCTTTGGGGAAATTGCTGTCGTGCAAATACATATCATTCAACCAAATATGCACATTCAGTTTTCAGCTTTTTCTCAATATTCACAGTTAAAGCTACCTCATAGTTTAAAGAGAAATGAGTGATTATTGTGCAATTCATGCAGAGATAAAGTATAGATTTCAAATCATTATTAACATTTTTAAAGCAAAACACAAAACACTTCTGTTTTCCTAGTTACCAACTAAGTAAAAGTATTTTTTGAAATCAAACCAAAAATAAACAGCTCCTTTACGGGTCTAAAGGTAATTTCCATTGAACTGAAATTTGAAACGTAACTCTGATGTCCATTTTTTCATACATTTTAGACGCACATAAACAAAAAAAAAAAACCCAACTTTGCAATTGGTACAATGGAGCAAGTCCTAAAGTATGTCTAAACACATTTGCAAATCATTAAGTGAGAATACTGTAGGAGACAAAACTGATTTGCTGGTATACAGCCTTTGTTCCCAATTTACTAAGCATCAGCAAACAGAATCGTAATATTGTACTAATCTAGTGAAGTGAGCCAGAGCCAGCTCCAGAAATGCCACACATAGGTAAACCACTAGCAAAACTGATGCTCATGAACTTGCCTCTTCCATATTGCTCAGAAGGTGGCCAAGCATCAAACACATGCGCGCGCACACACACACAGCAACACCCAGTAAGTAGCAGTGGGGCCACACAGGACTTCAGTCTTGTTTTGGAGAAAAAGTGTTCGGAAAGCAATTAGCTTAGTCTTATTTTCCTGTATGTTCCAGGAAACCAAGGCACTAAAGGTTCTCTCCATTCCCTGTGAGAGGATTCCTAGAATCTGCCAGCCCCCCGGCCACACTGGATGGCTTTGGCAGCACTGATGGGTACTGCTGCAGATGGATGGGAGAGCAAAGAAGGGGACAAATACTACTCGCTGACACCAAGTTAATTGAAATTTTCTGGTTCCTTAATTACTAATATACAGTTCACAGTTGTGAAGCATTTGAAGTTTACCTCTTGTGAAGGGCAAATTAAAACAGATGACCAGCTTCTGCAGTGCTCAGCTTCACAGCATCCATATTATCACACTTTATGAATGTAAAGTGCTGCTTCAAAGCTACTCATTCCAACATACTATATGTATGTATTAGAATAGTATACATCAGAAGGCAGACCATTAATTTCTCTGATTTAAGATACACATATTCAGCATATAGTTCTTTCCAGACACTTCATTAACAAAATAAATAAAAAAAAAATCAATGCAATAAACTTTTTGGTTTGAGATATTAAGTTGCAAAAAAATTACATTAAGATTTGGGGGGTGGGGTGGGGGTGGTGGTTAACGATAGTAAAATTATTTTTAATTAGGACAAAATGTAGGAGGAAGACAAACTCAAATCACTCCATGAATTATTTTCTGCAGCTGTGGTCCATTTAGTATCCAAATCTGTTTTTAAGTAAACTCAAGGATAATCCAAAACACTATTGAATTTGACCTACTGAAAAAAAAAATTATATATATATATATATATATATATATATATACACACACTCCATGGTCTCACCCAGAACTTCATTTCCTCTTTGCAAAAGCTTCTCTGGATCAGTAACTGGGAACCTATAACCATCTTCACTCATTCTTTGGAAGAAAAGCTTAAAACTGACAGCTGAACTTTGCATTCACATCATGATTTAGGATTCAAAGTTAAGCTTAAGCATGAAAGCCAACTAAAATGGCCAAATCAATGGATAATTACGCTTTCCTATTGAAAATAGACATATTATTCCTCATGGTAAATTACAAAGCCAGGTAAAATTGTTTATCCTACAGGTGATTTAGCCCTAAAGAAGGGCAATAGCAACAGCTGAAGCAGAAGAGTGCCGCCTGTTTATCAAATACTCTTGTATAAACCTTTCTAACAAATCCCTGTGTGTTTCTTAACATGCTGACCTTTTATCCATCAAAGGATTGTGGCTACTAAAAACTGCAGTTTGAAGTAATTTCTGCCTCTGAAACACTATAGCCAGAAGGTGGTTGGTTGGGGTTTTTTTTCTCCTCCTTTTTCACAAGAAAACAGACACGACTCACCACTCAGTTACTATAACCACAAAACTGTCCTTAAGAATTTGAGGCATATAAACCGAATCTTAAAGCACGGGATATATTTTTGTATTATTTACTATTTAATAATTTTTCAAGAAGAAATAAAAAAGGAAGCAAAGTAAAAGGGGTTTTGTGGGTTTTTTTGTTTGTTTGTGGTTGGAGGGGCATTTTTGTTTGGGGTGGGGTTTTTTTCTATTTTGTTGTTGTAGGTTGTTTTGTGGTGATGGTGGGTTTTTTGGTTTTTGGTTGTTTTTTTTTTTTTAGGAAGGAATCATCCTTTACCCTGCATTTTCCACATTTGAATTACTCTATTCCTCAGGTTTTTCTTTTTTCTTTTCTTCAATTTGACTGAAAATAAAATTCAGTCAGAGGTGGTAATTCTTTAGCAACCAGATTGCCTATTAGTGGCTCACCTTTGTGTACTAGATAAATACATTTTTCAATATCTGACTTTAAGTTGAATACAATAATGTATTAAAATAAAGGAGATATTCAAATTTAATAACAGCTATTTAAAGAATAATATACAGAGTTAAGAGCACAGGAAGAAATAAGTGGCTTGAGCGCTGTTTAACAGAGTGAAACTCAAATGTTTCGTAACTCCAAAAGCTTTCTCTTGTAAGTACACTCAACATCAAAAACATTTATTATGAACACCTTGAAATTACCTTGTTTGTCCCCTTGTAATTCCTGTTTAGCATCCATGAAAGGTGTTGGTCTAAGAAAAGCCTCTATTTGTTATTTATGGATATTCCACCAATTAGTGATGCCAAGAGACCAGTTTATTTTCTCTGAATTTATACTTACATGTGTAATGCAGGACATAAATGGAAATTTATATTTAGTGTGCTTTAGTAAAGGCTTTTAAATATGCTAAAAAAGTTTCTAGTCTTATAACAACTGAATTGTAATATAAAGCTTAGAAATAAAGATTTCATGTTAGCATTAATCTTTTTGAAATATTTAATGCAATTTATAACCTTAAAATGATTAATCAAGTTAACCTTACTATAACTAACTTTAAGTGAAAGTTGTTCTTCTTTACCTGTATGATTTTCAGAATTTATTCAGGTGTGCCTTCTTAATTTTGAAGGAATTTTTGTCATTTTTATAATTTCAACAATAGTAATTTAAACAGAGTTCTGTCTACATTCAGCTTACAGAAGATTAGGTAACACTCAATCCAAGAAAAAAAAAACATTTCCCAAAAGAACATTTATTATCAAAGATGAAAGAAAAATCTACTTCATTGATGTAACCTGCACAGAGTCATAAGATCATAATTTAAAGTCACAGTGTGAAACAGACAAGGCACAAACATTTTGGAATCAATAGTATGAGAAACTGCCTAACAAACCTTTTCTTTCAGTCCTTGCTCTATAGAAAATACTTGTCTGGTACTTTATTTCCCGATACAACAAGGAGACTTTGTCATTTACTCTGATCCAAAACCACCTTCCAATATTCATAAATTAAAATGAAATATAGAATTCCTAGATGTCTCATTTCTTGATTACCTTTTTAAAGAAAATGTCAAAAAACTTTTCTCATTAAACATTAATATTTCAAGGTAAATGTTACCCTTTTCTTCAGAGAAAAAGAAAAATACTGCTATTATTTTCTGCTTTTCAGAGCAACTAGAACCTATGAGATGGACTTTCCTTATAGGACAGGCAGTACGATCAACACATTATCCGTGTTTTCTCACTGCACAAAGAGTGAATGATAACCCTCATTTTGGAAAACACTACAGTCTGAGTCTACAATTTAAAAATTATAATCAAGTAGTGTCAAACAGTTTTTATAGCATTTTACAACAAGAGCACATCTGAGCTTTACAGATGTGCTGCAGCACTTGAACAAAATCTCCAAGTAATTTAAATTACTTTGAATTCTGAAGTTTCTTCACATACAGTTTTGGCACACAGGACATTAAAAGTTCCATTGACTTTCAGTAAGATTTAGGCTCCTAAATATCTTAATGCCTGACTTTTACTTTCCCAAAAATCTTTCAAAAGGCAAAATAATACTGGTGACCTAAAGTATTATACCTGCTCTTTCTTAAAAAGCACTTCATTTAGTGTAGATTCTCAAAGAACCTGCAATGGGACAAAGTTTTCTTCACCACAATTACGATCATCATGAAGACTGTCTTCATAAAAACCAAACATTATTGAATAACAGCCACCATAATTGGCAGTAATTGAGAGAACATAGTAAATACCACTATAATAAATAGTCAATTTAAACTACTTCTAAAGTCCATGTTGTTTGACTCTCCAGTCATACCCTCTGACTTGCTGTGGTAGCTTCTCACTCAGGCAATATTCTCACTTAAAATATAAGCTTTGACAAGGAAGGATAGTGGAGATCACTGGTTTCTGGGGGTGGGGGTGAAGAGTTTGTTAAAGAACAAATATAAGTGTTTTGTAAACACTTGCTAACACTCACTGCTGAAACAAAACAAGGAGGGGTGAAAAAAACCCTGAAACAAAAACCAAACAATCCCCAAACCCAACAAAATAAAAAACATCAAGTCATCCACGCATGCAAACTCGCTTGTTCAGATGAGTTTCACCATAATGTTTCAGTGGAGATACACGTCTTGTTTTCCTTCAGTGGGAAAGTATCTAGGTTCATATTTCAAATATCTGACAAGAACCTGTTATAATCTAAGTCTTAGAACCAAGATAAAAATACATTTTCTCTGAAGGGGCAAATTTTGACATAACCAAGACATTTCAGATACTTAAGAGGCAATGACAACTGTAAAGTTAAATTGCTGATTAAATGTTAAAGAAAATCTTTGACATTAACCTGGAAGCAATGGCTTTAAGAAAGCTGACAGTAAGTCATATACTTGCTCAAAACAAAATTGGTTGCAGAAACAATAAATTAGAGGAAGGCAGTGGCTGCAAAGCATATAAATTAGCTCAAGAGCAATCTAGATGTATTTCTCAAGGGAACGATTGAAGGAATAGTAAGAAAGCTGAAAAACGGATTGAGATCAGCAACAACAAAAAGAGGCATGCTGCGTAGATAACATTTTCATGTTCTTAAATTTCTGATATTCTTATCTTGGCACAGCAGGACCATGTTGTGCTTAACTGGATTCTGAAGACTTACCAAAAAGGTGTGTGCAACAAGTGTGTATTGCATATGTTAAGCTAGTGAAGCAAAACAGAACAGTTCAGTTGGAAGGGACCTACAAGGATCAGCTGGTCCAACTCCAACTGAAACACCCTTCCTCTCTCCACTTTTTTGCATAATAGTATATTTAAAAATACCTTTCTCCTTTCAGGGCTTATTTTAGTAGCATTCTATTTCCCTCTTAACATGCACTCTTAGCGTATGTAACAATCTGGAATACCTTGGGCATGCATCATCTCCTATAAGGGTAATTTTCACTAGCATTGTGCCAATGTCCCATTGTGGTTCTCTTATGCCTATAGGGGCTATCTACTTAGATAATGACAACAGTTCCTGAGCTGGCAGACCAGACTAAGTTTTAGTCTATCGGGTCACTCTTGCACCCCTCCTGTGTTGAGCTTTTTTGATATTTTTTTTTTAATGTGGATTTAAGACAATATTTTAAGAGTTTGGGGTTTTGTTGGGGTTTTGTTGGTTGTGTTTTTTTTTTTTTTTTTTTTTGGGGGGTGGGGGGTGTTTGTTGGTTCCCACCCCACCACCACTCCCCTTGGTAAAATGGAGCAATACAGACATATTTGTATTCAGAAGGCAGAACAGAAAAGACTCAAAAGGTTACCAAATTTCTTTTTTTGTCCTCCATGAGGTCCCTCCTGCCCAGCTCTCCAGCCTGCCCAGCTCTCGCTGGATGGCAGCGCAGCCTCTGGGGCATCAGCCGCTCCTCCCGCCTTTGTACCAGCCACCAGCCTGCTGAGGGGACGCTCTGTGCCTTCGCCCAGGTCACCGGTGAATCAGCTGAACGGGACTGGGCCCAGCGCTGAGCCCTGGGCAGCACCGCTGGCCACAGGCCTCCAGCTGGGCTCTGCGCTGCTGGTCGCAGCCCTCTCAGCTCCGCCGTTCAGCCAGTTCTGTCCACCTCACTGTCCACTCATCTAGTCCATAATTCCTGAGTTCACCTATGAGGATGTTAGGGGAGACTGCGTCAAAAGCACTGCTGAGGTCAGGGTAGACAACACCCACTGCTCTCCCCTTGTCTATCCAGCCAGTCATTCCCTTATAGAAGGCTATCATGTTGGTCAGGCATGATTTCCCCTTGGTGAGTCCATGTTGACTGTTCCCAATGACGTCTTTTTCCTCCACATGCTTCGAGACGACCTCCAGGATGAGCTGTTCCATCACCTTTCCAGGGATCGACGTGAGGTTGACAGGCCTGTAGTTTCCTGGGTCCTCCTTGCCCCTTCTGAAGACTGGAGTGACATTGGCTTTCCTCCAGTCCTCAGCCACCTCTCCTGTTCTCCATGACCTTTCAAAGATGATGCAGAGTGGCTTGGCAATAACATCTGCCAGCTCCCTCAGCACTCAGGGGTGCTTCCCATCAGGGCCCATTTTCTTTTCCTTTCTTTCTATGCAACAATTGCAGCATTGCAGAACCTGGATAAGTGCTGATATGATGTCACTTGAGTAAGTACGTTGAAAAGGAGGTCTAGCCATAGAGACTTGTTACAGGTTGGCAATTTTTCTTATTTGCTCCTATGATTAGCTACTGGAATGTGTAATAAACCCTGTGTAAGCAGAAATTATTTTTATTCATGCTGCCCTGCTATATTTCTTTTATGAAACATCAGTGTCTTCATGCAAATTCATTTAGCTTACACAGGTTATTCATATTTTACCTCTTCTGACTGTTGATTTTCCTACATCTTGCTTCTAACCAAGTTTAAAGAAGTCAGGCTGAGCGTGCCCTTTGTGACTGCAAGAGCTAATTAGGCAGGAATACCCTTCAAATCCTGAGCACTACGCAAGTTTGAGAAATAAGTAATGCTGCCTGAAATTGTAGGGCGTAATTCATCATGTATCTTTCCACTCATTTCTTAAGAGCAGTACTGATCAGACTGGGCAGCTCCATCATGAAGCCCTCTGTCAGGAGGAAGAAGCAAATCCACATGAATATATGGCAGCACAGTATATGATAAGGAATATGCATGATTTGAGTGTTAAAAATACCAGCTATTGCATTAGAGTAAAAGAACACAATTACCATTTTCTAAGAAATCCCATATTTTCTAAAAAATAAAAGGTCTAAAAAAAAAAAAAAAAAAAGCTTACTTGACAATATTTTTCCTTCCCCCAAAGGTCTGTAATACCCATCTTGGTAAAAGCTACAGGAGAAAGACAAGGAGATAGGTGACCAAGTCTTACCACAAGATGATCAAAGCAGCTAACAGAAACAGCTTGTTCTAATAAGGATTGTTAGAAAAATTGCTGTGGGGAAAAGCATGTCCAAAGACAAGGCATTAAAATCTCATCTTTAGCTGAATACTAAAAGAAAAAGTTATCTTAGAAAGTGGTAATAAAAGTACACAGATATTGTATTTATAGTGGGAATATACCTGAGGTTCAAACAGTACTTTTACTACCAGAATGGCAGCTTCAGTTATAACCACTAATAACAGTTACACATGAGAAAAGTCATACTAAATGAGAGGTCCAGAGCTTTTGCTTTGCACCATGGAAACCATAAAGTAATAGAATCTTACTGAGATTCTAATTCACAGATTCCTTTGGGTCCAGTGGCCTCCAGATCAGTATTGAACAAGACCTATCACAGCTATTATAATGCATGCTAGACAAAGGGTTTTTTCAGTCTTCCTACTAAAAAGCCTGTTACATATACTTTTTGTTACATACTGTTGCATATACAGCTCTGCCTCAGTATTCGCGTTCTCATCTGGGATCAAACTTCTATAAGTAAATGGAATTAAATATTAACTATTTTTGCCAGGAAAAATTGCTTTTGTTCAGATTAAAAAGACAGCAGTGTGGGTTTATTCATGCTCCATCTGTTGTTCTATTTTCTCCAATGGCAACTTCAAAGCACTTTAGCATTACCGAGTGTTTGCAAAGGAATGGCAGCACAATAGTCCTCCCTCAGAGAGTAAAGAAAAATATCAGAAGAGTTCAAAAGTACAAGAAATCTAGTCACTCAGCTGGCTGTTTAATCCACTATTTAATTATATGTGTATTTATTTCTATTGATTATATTTTAATTTTTTTTTAAGACTGATGGAAAGAAAATAACTTGCAGCCTTCTTAACGTAGGAACAATTACAGCAGGAGCCCATATCCTTTACCAAATGAACAATGCTATTCATAAATGATGGAAATTTCAAAGGCTTGCTTCCTGCTGCTAATTTTGCTAGGGAGCTGAATTAGCAGGAAACTGCTGGGAACAGCAGGAGATCTTTATGATACTTTTTCAGAAAGGGAAAGATACGATGACTAGTGTTAATCACTAAAAAGCAGTTATTGTAGGTGTCAAAAAAGATCCAAAATACGATTCTCTTTTTCCCTTCCAGCCTTCCCTCCCTACCTCTTACAATTTCAGTTGTAGGTAACTGTAAAAAATGGAAGATTTAAAACACGGTCTTGCATATTGATTAGATGTTCACTTTAAAATTACATTGCACAGGACCTGAACAAAACAAGACAAGCAGATTTTTACCTCCCTTTCACTATCTTCACCGTGGCTCTTAAGCCATCTCAGTCCCCTCTTTTTTTGGTTTCTTGAATCTGTCTGATTATAGGCATTAGCAAATAAACCTGCAGATTTCAGTCTACTGTAGGAAAATATTTAATCTTGCTTGACACTTTACACAAGTCCTTATCCAGGAACTGTTAAGGAGCTTAGTTCAGAACTGCATTTCACCGCTCTTCTGGAATGTTTTGAAGTGACCTCATTTCCAACCTTGCAGTATCCCTGTCTTCCTTAATTCCAATTTTAATTCAATTTGTTGTATAACTAATAATTTTTTTTCCATAATACTTTGGAACAGTATAATACCCCTAAGATTGTTTCGTTGTTCCTGAGCAGTGAAGATGGCAAAAGGCCTTCCTGCCTGGTCACTCACAGCTGGCCCTATGGTTGTGCTGACAGAACTATGCGTAGGAACATGCTGTACACAAAATTACTACATATAGTCACGCAGTAGAGAAAGTCTTCGAAAATCGCTGTCATTAAATATCATTGATGTGCTGTGAAAAAGCAGTGCTTCAGAAGCAGTAGAGTTAGCACAAGCAACAGGGAAAACCATCAGATAATAAATACTCTTTTAATGATGATTTTACCCTAAAAACTCCCAAACTTTAAATACACCTAAGTTTACCAGCAACTTAATTTTCATAAATTCACAAGATTAAGTATCTAGTCAGCACCTGGAGACTAGTTTTATTGTCACAGATTACTGCAACAGGGAAAGGCAGTTTTGTTGGACCACTCCACCATATGCCTTCTGGTCAGTAAATACATTTCAGGCTCATTTTGTATATATGCTGCCTCAAATGCATGGGTGCCTTGACTGTGATTAAAGAAAATACTAGACACGTACAATTAGTATTACCCGCAAAGTAAAGAGAAGACCCTTATTTCAGAGAGATTTCAGACAGTTAACTATTTTCACCCATCTAGCCCACAGTTTAACCAAAGCTAACACACACATGAAAAAAAACCCTTTCATCTAGCAGTACAGTTTAGATACAGGAGTAATACATGGAGTCTCTCCCCCTTTAGCTGTTCCATACTAAGATATCTCTTGCAGACTTCTGAACCACAGAAGCACAACTCTGTTCCCCCCTCCCCCCCCCCCAGCTATTAAATTCTCTGGTTGTTACTGCTTAATTCAGTCATCAAGTTAATACATATGCGCAACAACATTGAAAGTAAATACTGAACATGACTAAGCACTTAACACTTCTCTAATTTTCTCTCATTCTGCACTTGCTCTCTGTAGGGCAGGGCAAGTAACCCATATACGTAAGAGGAGAGCTGCAGCAGGGTACTGACAGACTGATGCTCAGCAGTCTGCCAAAAAAAATAGCATCTCTGGGACAAGATCCTCCAGGATCATTGGGGTAATCAACAGGTCAGTGCTGCAGGACATCTTGCTCCTGCTCTCTCTTCTTCGCTCCCAGCTGCACAGTTTTGCTTTCTCCCTTGAGAGCAGTGCGACATTTACTGCTCAAGTGACTCTGGTCACTTCTGCCAGGGAGCGGTACCCCCCATCCTGGCCTTTCCTCGCACTCCCAGGTTAGCGTGCTGAATTAACTCACAAAGCTCCGGTGAATGCCAGACCTGACACTGGGTAAATAAGTGACCGCACCCAATCAAAGGAGACAGCAAGCCAGGGTATCACCACAAGCCTAATTCATCCTCAGGGATTGCAATCCCAAACAGCACAGCTGTGGACATAATTATTTTGCTTTTAAAACAAGAAAGATTAGGTGGAGGTTATATTTCTACAGGAGATGATCACCACAGTATAAATCGTCTCACTTTGGGGTTCATAATACTAGATGAGGTAGATCAACTGTCCAGAGAAAATTCAAATTTCTTCAAAATACTTCAATAGTTGACCTTTATACCATTGAGATTTTTGCAGATCTTTCTCCCTGTATAAAACAAATTGGACAGAAGTGCTCTAAAATCCTTAGAAGTGTGACTGATTTATTGGAGATGGGATTACAAAAAGCAGTCTACTGAGTGTACCACCTCATCAGGAAAAGAATTAGACCTCTGAAGTCACTAAACTGAGGTCAGTCTGTCAGATACTGTGGTTATTCCCGATCACTGAAAAAACTGCTTCTACAGAAGGAGAACAGGAGGATATTAAATAAGTATATTCCTATTATCCAGCATGCACTGTATACCTTCATCTTTAAGTCAGGCATTGAGTTTGTGCAACGTTTGGAGCCGTATTCATGTTCAATATTCCTTTTGTCTAGCTTACAAGGTTTTCAAATATATTTGTTATTAACCTTGGGTTCTGAAAACCTACCCTATTCCTGCTTCTTTTTGCTACAGCTAGCTCAAGTACAGGTTGACTTTCTTTCAAGAAAGTGTGTTCTTTACTCCTAGACACGGGTGACTTAGGTACTGCCATTCTGTCAAACAAATAATTAAGGAAAAGGGACATTATGGGCTCTGCACTGTCTTCAGACACACTTAACTAGATTATCTGGGTCTTGCACTGACTCTATTAGGGCTAGCATATTGCACAGAGCACCTATCAGCAAACCACTCATCACAGTATTGATTTACACTCAGTTAGCACTTAAATGACATTTGTTTCTGACTTTGAAACAATGAGGGCTAGAAACATTTTAAAGGATTCCACAAGTCTTTGTTAAGTTATTCAAGGGAAAATAATTTCTTACATGCACCAGATAACTGAATTCATACAAATCGCAACACCTTTGCTGTACTACTTTCTCTCATACTACCTCGTTCTTGTGTGGGTCTCGAATACAAGAAGATGACTCTTTAGGGTTGTCTTCATGTTCACAAGGCCCAAAGAAATTCTGGATGCTTAGCACAAAAGCTTGTATTTCCACTCAGCTCTTTCTAACTTCACGTTAACAAAGTCCGTCTTTTAAAGTTACTTCCTTATATAAAGCACGTCTCATTGTTCCTCCCTTTCTTTTCACAAGCATATTTTCCTGCACTTTTCACAAAACATGAAATAGAAGGGATATCACCCCATTAGATCAGAATTATTCCAGCTAGTCTTTTATAGTATGATGGCAGTGATGTTGCATTGATACACAACTTAAAAGTTTTGATTTTTTTATTCTTATAGTATAATGATATTCTGCAAGCATTGCCAAATAAATCTTGTGCGGCCTTATGAAAACAAATTTCCATGATGGGGTTAAGTTAACCTGAAACATTTGGATAAAAATAAGCACTTCACTGAAAGTTTGTGCACCATGCTTATAGTTTTCCATCTACCATAACAAACTTTACTATGCGCTGTAAGCCACAATAAATCACAAAAACCTGCCCGCTAATCTTTACTCAGAAAGAGGTCACCTGGCAAACCCTAGTTATTTGGGGTTTGGAGTACACTACTAAAGCTGAACAACTTCAGTATATGCATTTTAAGGAGGCACATATTATTCTTTTTCTAGGAAAAGAACAAAATAAAAAATTTGTCATTAGCCCTTTGACAAAACTATCTAAAAGAGCAATAACTCTATTTAAATCCATGCCTTTAAAGGTACTGTACTATCTCAAACAAGAAAGGAGCCTCCACTCATGATATTGAATGATACTTGGATAAATTTAACAAATGTGAAAAAGGTTACGTTTGTTATACACAAAGTAGTATCCCAATGCTAGTAACAATAAAAACTTACTGCATACATGAAAAAGGAATTCAGCAAGTGTTAGTCTGCAGCACATCACCAACTAGTTGTCAGAGACCTTAAAAAGAATAATCCCTTTCTTACACTTTTTTTTTTATTTAGGTTTATAATTTCATGCACTGCAGCCATACCTTTCCCCCCCTCCTCATCTCTCAATTCTGTTTCCTTTAACTTTTACTTCATTACTAGTGAAATAACTGTTTCTTCTCTCATGTGCTGCTGGATTGACCATGCAGAGAGTACCCATTTCCAAAAAAGTAGTAGTTCTGTGAATAAAAATGTATTATCTAGTACAAGATATTAGAAAATATTCTTACCATGCATCCCGCTTCCCAAAGCTTCCTAGACATTAAGAAACTGTTAATCCCAAGGCAAAACTTAACTCTGATCGTAGTTTAGTAGTTTCCTACTGATTGTTAAAGAAATACTATTTCTTACTGGTCTTGTGTTTATTACCAATTCTTCAAGCTTCTATTATATGCCAGAGAGGTTTTTACCTTGCAAAACCATGAAGCCACAACAGATCTTCAGTCCCAATAAACATGACTAACTCTTCCATACAGGTCTTGTTGAGAGACTTCTATCTTAGCATGCAGAAAGCACTTCAAAATGCAGTAGACATGAGAGTCTTGACTTTTGATGCAAAGTGTGTACTTAAGTTTTACAGAGTAATCTCCCATTGAGCTTGTGAGATTCAAAGCACTGAAGCCTAGACTTTGGACTGTCTCTGCAGGGTAGAAGCCAAAGGTTTAATTTGCACTTTCTACTGAACACCTAAAAGGAATTTAGATTGACTGGGAGGCTCGAATTGAATTGAATTTGATATTATTATTTGCAGCTACACTAGGAAAACCAGGAACTATGGTGGGTCTGTATAATACAAGGATCATAGCTGTACAAAATAGATTGGTTAATAAATACAACAAAATATCAGCATACTGCATGCTATGAGTAGTGACCACAAAAGACTCAAATTGTGTTAATATCTTTCTTCTACTTCAGAGATTGCACACATGTGCAAATAGGGCCGGACCGGGCTTCCTGGCTGAACGTAGTCGCGGATGTAGCATGTTCACCTGCATCATTTGGAAACCAAGTGAAGTAGCATCTGCCCTTTAGCAAGCACCTACTTTTCTCAGTGTTTAACTACAAAATGGACATGAGGGTCACTCCCCATCTACTGCTTCACTCTGAGAAGTCCGTCAACCTTTCCTACTGTTATTTCCACATCTGTAAATTGAGAACCACCACCCCTACATAAGATTAACTGCAGCCATACAGCATAGTAGATATTCACAAGGTATATACTAAAATGAAATTTCAGTTACACTGTTGGTATTTATGAAGCAATATATTTCAGCTTTTGATTACATGAAGGAGACTTTCTATTACCACTTGCTTTTCCAAATAAAGAGCTGTAAATACTGAAGAAAAACGGAAGTAATCTATTTGAACATAAAGTATTAATATATTTGGAAAAGTCATGCTGTTCTCTTTCTGTACTTCTACCTATAAATTACAGATTTAAGTTGATTCTTAGGACCGAATTTCCTTGTATTAACGTTAGCACACAAAAATCAAGCTACTTACTAGATCCACCTCCAATCAGAATCCCCAGGAAAGTATAATGAACAAAAGGAAAACCAAAAACTAACCTGTAACAGCAAAATTTTTAAGCAGTAGGCCAGTATAGCTCCTGTAAAGTAGTTAACCAGAAAGAGGCAGGAAAGGAATCAGAGCACATTCTGCTTAGTTATTTCATTCTGTCTTCATTCATGGGGGCCCATGAAACGTCATCTTTAGGCCTCCACACCAAGCTGATCTTGTTGTCATTAAATAGAGTTTAATCCAAAGTATTTACAGCTTTGAAACATCGTATCATGTGTCTTCTATCAGGTAATCCATCTGAAGTGAAGATTTTGTTGCTTTTGATATATTTGTCAACTCAACTTTTTTTAAAAAAATGGTGGGCATGGGCTAGGAAAATTTATCATAAAATCACCTATTCTCACAAATAAACTGCTAAGAATCAAAAGCTGGTTTACAAGCTAAGATCATAATGCCAGCATACAATTTAAAGGTAATGGTTCTATAGGCCAAAGCCAGTAGCAGGGCATCCTTATCCTTCAGTATGAATAGGATTATCCCTGCAAACATTCCCCTAACATAGAATTAAGCTGTCAAGTTTACTTTGCTGCTGCACGGACATATAAACAAAATGAGCATAAGTTCAGGTCAAGTGTAACACTGCTCTACTATTATGCATTGCTCATAAGGCCGAAAAAACAGAAGGAGGAGAATTAAGTCAAGAATTGAATTGCTGCTGCTAAGCACATTTTAGGACATTAGCATTATTAGTCTTAAACAGACTAACTGGATCATGCTGAAAAGATTGTGACAACCATTTAAATGAAACTTTCTTTAAAATATATATATTGCCCTTTAAGCTCCTCAAGTATTCTTGATTTCAAATCCTTCTAATTTTATTCCCAGAATTACTGTCACACAAACATGTCCGTTTCTTTACTTAATTATAGAAAACTATTATCATTGGTCTAAAAATACATGAAATTACCACTGGAGGAAGTCGAATATTCATGAATTCTGTTATGCTTCTACAAAAACAGTCACAAAATAGGTTATGGTTTTGTTTTGTTTTGGTTTTTTTTTCCACACAGCAGTTACACACAGGTACATCAGCATCCCTAAAGGGATTTTCCCCACCTCCTACATCTGCAAAGGTGTCTACTTTTGTCTATCACTGTTTGCCTGTTGAAATGAAGGAAGGATTGTTATCACTTTGTTATTGAAACAGAGGAAGAATCAATCACATGTTATGTCTGTAAAAGCGCAAGCAGCGCAGACATTCACCACACATGAGTAATTTACTCTTTTCCAGTATAAGGCACCAAAACAAGCCGTAAGGAAGCAGTACCAGAAACATCCAAAAAGTGCATGCAATGCATAATTAAACAAAGGAGAAGTTTGTCCTGTCCATGCCAAAAGCACAGTCTCTCAAACCTTATGTAAATACGTGTATGGGGAAAAAAATATCAAAATGCAGTTGAGATTACTGAAAACACAGAAACCTGTCAAGACCATTCTGAACAGTGTGTAGCTGGAGACTGGAAGGATACTAGGGAGAAAGCATCGTATATGCTTTGCCTTATTCCTGTATTCTCTTGCCTAGATGCTGATTTTCCTAGTCTCTAGGCAATTGGAAGAGAGTTAAACCTAATTTAATTTTGTGTTCTCTTTGATATAAAAAAAACAATGAAAACTGCATTATGTATCAAAAAGGTGTTAAGGTTTAGGATTGTGTGTGCGTGTGTGATTTTCAACAGCTATTCTCTGAATATTTACAACATGCAAATATACACAGGAACAATTTAAACATAAAATCTACCCTAAGCGATTACACAAGTAAAAACCCCATGATTTCACAATATATTCTTGTATAAAAATGCAGCCAGCTATACTTATAACCAAACTTAAACAAGGTTTAGAGCATGAGCTTTTATACATGGGTAATATTTGAACAAGGTACGTTATGGGAATAAGTGTATGCTAGACCAGGCTTTCTGCTACGTAGCTAAAAATTTCTAACTGTATTTCAAAAGCAAGAAAATAATGTCTTCAACTGTTTTTAAAAAAAAAGCAACACATTATGTAGCACAACTTGAGAGCAAGATATGATTACCCGATCAGCAGATACTTGTAAAGCTTTTACATTTTTTCCATCAGACGACAAAAAAATCATAACACCAAAGAACTACTGCTTTAAAGTACACATTTCCCTTACAAAAATGTTACCAAATATGCTTTCCCATTCGTTCCCTGCTTTCAAATCTTTTGCATAGTTTATTTTAAACAAAAATGATACTTTGAAGAATTTTGTCTCTCTCCACAAAGTACTAAGATGTTCTAGAACACTTTACCTTTCACACGAAAGTTAAACCCACTGATTTTACATGTTCATATTACTTTTAAGCATTAATGAATGTTACTAAAATAACAGTTTGGAAGTAATATCGCTACTTATAATTTAATTAAAACCAGCAAAACAATATAAGCAAATAAAAGATGTTAAATGGACCCAAGTAACTTCCCACTATATGAAGATAATACCTATCAATGTATCAAGTTATAATATCAGAACATATTAGAGTAGTCAAACTACACAAAGTTGGGAAAAAAGGGATCTATTTCGTATATATTCATATCAACCAGAGGTTTCAGCTTCATTTTTAATGCCCTGGTCTGACAGCTTCCATTTCTAATCAGTTACAAACATAAATGAGCAAGACTTAAAGAACAGCAATAGACTTGTGGACAACTTCATACTGGGAGTTGGGAAGTTGTTTGCACAGTCATTCCAGTAAAAGTACTAAAAATTACTAAGCCAGAATTTTCTATAAAGCAGATTATAAAGATACACAATAATCGTCCAATCAACTGTACTGAAGGAACAACATAACTTTTTTCTCTACCACCACTCCTCTTTTATTTAATAAATTATTAAAATTGGGTATTTATTTTCACTATTCCCAACTCCATTTCGTGCTCATCCCATTCAATGTGTGCAAGAAAAAAAAAAAAAAACTATGGTGGTAACTGTTACTCAGTACATACCCAGCATTTATAAGCATGTTTCAACATAGACAGCAATCGATCAGATAGGGTCGCCAGGTCAGCAAGCAGGTCAGTTCTTAACATAAAAGCCCTTGTAGTCTCTAAAACTTTTAAGGCATATGTTATGGCATACATCTAAAGAAAGAATCAGAACTGACTTTGTCTCAGCTGATCAGAGTTGCCTTGAACATCACTTGGATTTTTCACAATGGAAGTGGTTTTAACTATGCAGACCCCCCAGAAAATAAAAAAGTATTCATACAATACCTGTTTCAAGTTGTCATGATAGACTCCAGACTGCTTCTTGAATTTTATGGCTCATTTATTACAACTTCTCTTACAAAGTCAGGGTGCATTGGATGTTTTGGCAGAAGTTAATGTCAAAAACATTTTTCTATTTCCAAACTACAACAAACATAGAGCACACTAGATACTGTAGTAATGTTTGGACGCAGCATTTATGATACTACCTACAAATACATCAGACCTGGAAGCCTTTACCTCCCTATTCACCTGATAGAAGCTGCAAGAAGTAGCAGAGTCCATTTCTGGATGTTGGAATTTGACCATAAGCCTGAAACCACACAGAGATCCCCAGCTCAGAACCACCACCATGCAGTCAAGCCACCCTAGCAGCTTCTCATGGTAATAATTTCTACTTGCATGACAGCGTAAGATATAAGTTACTCACCAAATTGCCACTAGTTCTAAAATTGCTCCAGAGCCTTTCAACAAAGCAAACTTGACAAACTGCTGAGCAGTGGTACCCTGCCAAGAAATTGACTTAAGTTCCTTAACTTTCCTGGTCTTTCCTCAATCAGTGCATCCCTGTTGAATGGAATAATTTCTATTCATGAATATACTGCAACTCATTACCACAACCGAAGATCACCCTGCTAAAACCTGCTAAAGCTTTACTGAAGGTCTGTGCAATTGGTGGCTGATTTGTATTTTTTTTTTTTAATAGTCTGTCTTCTTCCAACCTATTTTATCAGTAACGAGTTCCTAGTGTCAAAGCAAGTGGATTTTTGCATGTACTTGGACTGACAATTTGTGCAATTTGGCTTCCACTTACAACACACTTAAAGCTGAGCTAGTAAAGTCATGGAGCTCTCAGTAACTGACAGTCTTTTCACTGTTACAGTCTTAAAACCGACACTCACTCCATTTGATAAGCTTGCCAGACCTACCTAATAATAATCTGGCTTTAATAATCAATTTTTCGTTGTCCTTACTTCCTGGAATATAACCCCTGCACTATAGTTAGCCTGAAGCAGATGTATGTATCAAGCAAAGGATAATCCCATGAAATCTGTGTGGTCTATCTCTATATTGCCATGCTCAGCATATGCTGGTTACACATCTACCACTACGATGCATCACCTCTAAAGCAGCAGAATAGGTAAGAAGCACATCCAGTCTCCTATCGCTGTTTTTTCAGTATTTTATCCAGACACCAAAAGGTATTCTTGCTAAATGACTGCACTCTGAGCATACTGACGCCAACTATGCATTTTCTCATCAAAGGCTCTACAATTTCACAATCAAATTACATTCACTTCTTTTGCCACTGGTCTTCCTGAAAATGTTACTAATGATCAAGATCCAGAGTGGATTTCTGGAATAATCGCAATAACTGGTTATGGCTGATCTCTTAAATCAAACAGGTTGAGGGTACAAGAATGCGCATCTTTGTCAGAAAGAATGCCATAGCATATTTATTTAAACACAATTATTCCATAACTCTCATACTGTTTAATCTCTTAAGTATTTTACTTTTTATTGTGATTTATTCTTCGTGTATTAGCTAATTCAATACTAATGGATGAGAAAAATGCCTCAAGAAAAGCAGATTACTGTTTCAATGCATGCGACCGTTGGTCATTTTGCACCTTGAAACACACTTAAAAGGTAACACTCAGTTTGGCTTGTTAACCGTCTTGTGACATGCCCCTTCTAAAGAACAGCTTCATTTTTCAAGGCTTTTTATATATATATATGTATATATATATATATATAAAGGCTAAGCTTTCTCTTTCGTTCCTAGGTGATTATTTAACTACATGTTCATTATAACAAAGTACATATTTGCAATCTGTTTCAATCAAAAACCATCATTTAGAGCTCAATATGATATGTACAGCTTTTCCCCACCCCAAGCTTCTCACAAAATATGAACCTTTGGTCAACATGGATACCTACTTCCACAAACAGTTCCTCACTGTCAAAACAAAGCACCACATCACAAATATTTTGATTCTATCTATATCAGATTATACAACAATATTCATAAATTCAACATTTTCAGATAAAACACTTTCAACAGCTCCTTTATTAAAATCTGGTTGCTTTTCTAGTTAAATGTAATATTGTGCACAGCAGAGCACTTAAGATAAAGGTGTTTGCACTCAAATGAAAGGATATGGCATTCTATGACTAGTAAAATTCAGCCCTGATGTAATGAGTATTCCAATAAAGTTTCATCATGGATGATTTTTTGATTTTAGTCAAACATTTATTCTATAACACACTCATTTAAGAGAAACTTACATTATGGTCACAGAATGTAGTTTACAGAAGACATGACTTCATTTTGATCCATTCTGTCAAAGCCTTGACTTTGTGAAAGAAAGAAAACACATGTGGCACCTAGAAATAATAGTTGTTAAGAGATCTGCAGTATAAGACTCCAGTTTAAATCAAATTTCAGGCCATGAAAGGGATTCACAATAGCATTAAAAAATAATCTATTTTTTTCAACTGCCTGTGATTCAGAAAATCAATAACAGGGTGTTGGATAACAGATGCATTATTTTATTTAAATGGAATATAGACCTGAAATTGAGGGATTCATAAAACAAAAGCCTCCTAAAAAGATGTCTTTGAGGCATTTCATTAGAACTGTTCAGAGCAACAAGTTTAAGTAGGTATGATGGGTAATAAGTTTAAAATACTACTTGAGTTCTCTGAAGAAATACGCTCATGCTCTCTAAAAAGCTCAGTGCTAACCATACATACATAAACACACAATTTTAAAACCAGATGAGTGAAGACAAAACACAGTGGGGGGTGGGGGGTTAAGATCTAAAGGAAAGACCAAGAATGCTGAAAAAAATAAAACCCCCAATACTGTTAAAGAAAATCTAAAAAGAAAGAGGAAGCTATTAAAAAGGACTAAGACAAAAAGTACAAAAAACTTTTAAGATTTTTGAAGTTTTTTCTAAAGAGCTTTCACATGCACTTAAAGTCATTGTTAGCTTTCTGTTATGAGGCACTTTGAACAAAACTTTCAGCAGGTAATTAGGAAGTCAAATTACTTGTTTGTGATGCTGTACTTTATACTATTGACAATGTTCCTCACCATGGTATTACACAGATGCACACTGATAATTTTCAGTGAGACTGCCTCCAAGATCCCCTGCCACTGAAATGCAAATTGTTAAATTTGGTTTGTTTGGTTTTCATTGAGCACCTCTGGCATACTTTGGTATCCAGTCAGCAGTGACAGGAAGAACCTGGCAAAGGCTAATCTACAGCACCACATGTTTGTTTGTTTATTAGAATATTTCACAACATTTTAGTGGTTAGATATTTAACCTCTTTCCAGCATGCATGGTATTATAACAGTGTCTAATTTTACTCAGCATACTCAAGTGGGTGACCATTTGCCACCAGACATTTTGTAATAACCTAGAAGCTACTGTGCTCTTAATATGTTATGGGATCTGAAGTACTTAAAAACCTCTTATTTTAACAATTGGAGGCTTCTTAAATCTAGATTTATATTGAATAATTTGTATTATAGTCTTAATTTTAACATCTCTATAACTTAAAGTCATTCAGCTATAGGCTTTCAGGATGTAAAGACAAATTTAAAAATCAACTTCGAAATGAATCCCTCTCAAAATATACAATTCCTACCTTGCCTTCAAACAAAGACTTTCTCAAAGACTTCAGAAGATCATAAACATTTGAATGGATTGGAATTTACAATACTGCTTTACTGAAAATGTTTTGCCTTCATCTTTTCAAAAGAAACTGTAAACCAGAGCATTTCTGCTTTTTCCGAAGTTGCCAACATGGTTTACAAAGAAGCAGACCTGCAAGAGTCTAACAATGTACAACTCCTATAAATCAACATCAATACCTTCAGCTGACATCAAAACCAACCGGACACTGAAGGCTATAGAAATACAAGAACCAGAATTTTTTTTTAGTAAGATGATTAGACAAGACATCACTCATAAATGCGCAGTTTAGCCTTTAGAAGCAATTTTCAGAAGCTTTAAAGAACAGGTTAAACACCTAATGTGTTTCTAAAGTCCAAAAGAAAGTTATCATGTGAAGTATATAAAAAAAGTGAACTAAAATAGTAAACTGAATTCCCCCCCCCCCCCCCCCCAGTCATTGCTTTCAATGTGATTACAGTAGCATGTTTTTTGCAGCATCAGTTAAAGTATTTTCCCTTGCAACTAGTCTATAAATTCTTATTTAGATTTTGGTACATCCCATACATTGAAATAGTTACCCGAGTATCAGACCTTCAGAGTAAAAACAACAAAAATCCAACAACCACCACACACATACACCCCAGTATCAAGACCCAACGAAAAAGCAGAACACTTTGTCCTAGTATTTTCTTTATAATTCCTGGAGAAGTAGAAGGGTATAAAATTCTAACCGTAACAAGTAGGTACAATTACTTTGATGTTTGTTTGGTTTGAGGAAAAAAAGACTGCGGGAATCAAACTCTACCTCAGAAGGACACAGAATGTTACCCTATTTACAACTGCTGTTTCAGTGACTCTTCTGTGATAGCAGTAACACCAGATACTACACAGAAGAATACATATAGGAGGACTCGGTAACTATTTATGTGTGGGATTTTATTTTTTTTTTTTAAATCAGGTATCACAATTAACTACTATGTCTACTCAACAGAACTTAATCACTCTGTAAGAATCTAGTTTATCCATCCAAAAGATAAGCAGATTGTGTCACACTTTTCTGCTTTCTCAGAGGACGGATAAGAACAAGAACAAAAGTATTTTAACTAGGAGTGGATAATGTTCACATTCTTTTCTTAATGCCATTACAGTGTTAGTTTATCATAGCAAACTGAAAACAGGTTTTCATTTTTAAGATCAATTAGCTACATTTTACCAAATAACTAATTTTACTCGATTTCATAAAAATATCATGAGCTTAGGAGGTCTAAAAGACATTAGATGCTTCCTACATATTTCCATCCTCCAAAATAAATTCAGTTTCACTGACTGAAAGCAACACTTCTTCTTCAGAATGACCAGAAACCATGTGCCTTCCTCCAAGGATCTTGTTGCAATGACCTTTTGCTCCTGCCAGATAAGGCCACAGCACTGAACTTTGCCTAAAACTCTGCCCATGGCACACCACGGCAACACTTTTTACACCCCTCTCCTTCACCCCACTTGCCTCCAGCAGCACAGGATGAAGGTTGTCCCATCTCTCCTACTTCTACTGTCCTACTTCTGCAAAGACTTTGAATGCCAGAGCAAGGCTACATCCTGGTGTTCAGAGCCATCTGCTTTCAGACCCACGAGAGTCTTCTCCAGCATATCTCACTGTGTAAAGCAGCATAAGCAATCCATAGGAAGTATCACTTCCAAACATTATTGTGAGTCCCAAAACAACCCAGGCAGATATTTGCCAAGCAAGAAATTAACAAAACACCTTGGAACGAACATGATGTTGTAACATGAACATAACCTAGATCAGAGACAAGTTGAATGGAATTAGGGCAGTAAAGTAACTTCAACTTGGAAGGACAACAGAGCAAGCATCAGCCATCCCTAGCACTCAATGAAGCCTCTGACTCCATGTAAGAAATTGCATCTACATAGCAGCCTGAAGCCTTTAAAGGGTCTGACAGATGGGGTTCAGGGTGGAGGAGAAAACAGGAAAGTCCTGCCTGAACAAAATCGTAAAACCCAGACGTGCAAAAAGCCGCACAAGGTCTGATCAATCCCACTGAACTGCAGTTTTGTGTATCAGCAGTAAGTAAACTCAGCACATCCCGTAACTGTTGGTACTAAAGGCACACACAGCATGACCAGTGACAAGCTGTCAATCATGCTGTGCTTTAGAGCCTTGCACCTCACTGAAAAGCTGTCTGCCGTTCCTGCTACAACTTGGGGACAGAGGTTTTCCCTTATTCCGCTGGCTTGGCTAGTGAGCAGCCATGACATTCAGCTGGCATTTAACAGAGACATAAGTACAGTGAATAAAAGTGTCAGCAGGGCAGAGCTCCTCCATGTCACCTCCAGCCCAGTGGTGAGCTACTAATGTGATAAGCAAGGCAAGAAAGGATAGCCTCAGATGCTTTGGATAAGTACTTGGCTCTTGAAAACTTCAGTAAAGATTTTCTCTGTCATTCCTGATACCATCTGTTTTGCAAGCTGCAAAGAATGCTGGATATACAGTTTTCAGACCCAGTTTGAAACCCTTTTGCCTTTACATAGTAGTCAGCTAAAGAATTAAAATTATAACTTATTTTATAGTATAAGCTTGTGACTTCCAAAGATGTTGTTAGTTCACCTTTGCAAGGCTCTTCGTATGTTCATAGCCTACAACACTGGTATGGTACTCCGTCTACAATTAGTTGTTTATGAATAGATCAGTTAGAAATAATGCCTGCCAACACTGTTCAAACTGACTACTCTGCTAGTAGTAAAAACATTCATATAAAAGTTGATTTAATAACCACTAACACAGTAACCAGTTACTTGGAAGATCCATTAAGCAAGTCTTTCCTTTAAATTATTAAAATTCACAGCCCAAACACCTTGTAATTTTCTTCATTAACACCACTTTAAATGCTTGAGCCCTCTCCCCTTTTTTGTTTTGGTTTTTAGCTTTCCGAGATGCACAGCATACTCAGGGGGTACACTGAATGGAACCAGAATGGCCCTTCTGAAACACTTCTGCCTGAAGGCAATTCCCTCTATTCAGTTTATCCTCTGACATTAACATGAGCATATTTCATCTTTCCTTTTCTTCCTATGTCCTTTTATTAAACACCTGTGCAGACAGAGGAGTTAAAACCTAATGAAGATTCGCTCCTCCTTACCCACACCTTCAGCTGTATTGAACATGAACTTTGGTTTGATACAGCTCTTCTTGGCAGACTACGTAAGGTTTTTTTCATTTCTGGAAAGAAATGAATCACCACAGAGCCATTACTGAATTACATTTTAGTAAAACAATATTACAAGCTTTAGTGACTGTAGTCTAAAAAATATTTTGTTTGTTTGTTTTGTTAAAACAGCAGCTTCCTGTGTAAATATTAGAAAAGTTTTAATGGTTTAAGTACACCGCTGATTTTTTTCCACCCTACTAATTAATCGTTTATAGGTAAATGGAAATACCATTATTGTTGCTTCTTTACCCTTCGTTCTGTTTTTAAGCTGTATTATGCAAGTGAAAGACTTAGGAACACTGCAGTCTTCTACAACTCCACTAAAGTATAATACACACCTCTTTCTGAGCATAACGTGATGACATATTAGTTACCTTGGCTTTTTTTTGTCTGCTATCCTTGCACAGCCATTATAGTAGTAAAGGCAGTTCATGAGTATCCAACTTTGTAGCGCACAGGCAACCAGACTTTCACTGCCCCAGTATTTACATATGGAATGCTTAAATTGCCTTTATGTATTTAACGGCTGTACTCAGTAAATTTTCACAGATAACTAATTTTGAATAACAGAAATTGAAATTGGTTTAAATCAGTCCTTATTTTCTGCAAGTTTTCCAGTGTAGTTGCCTTTCTAAGCTCAAGTACATCAGTTCTTTCCAGGGAAAACAGCATATTCCTCTTTCTCCAATTAACTTAGGGTTTGAGTCAAGGTTTCCAGATGGCTAACAAAGCATTTTTACTGGCTTCTTAAAATAAATAAAATGCATCATAGGAATAAAAGTTTCCTATATTATATAGTACCATTTAAGTGAGGGTCTCAGACATTAGTTGTAAGCATTTAAAAGAAGTACAAAAGAATTGGACATTTCACACATTTACTTCTGTGATATTTCATCAAGAGTTTAAAAACCAGGAATGTCAGAAAGGCTTTCCTTATATTATACACATATTTCAAAGGGGGGTGGGGTGTATATCAAAGGTCTTGGTTTCCATGGACTTGCTAAAGGTAGTGCTCCATGTACAACCATCTTTGAGGTCTTAGCAAGCTTGCATTATGATCCTTTTCTATTATCTTCAGATTACGTCTCGATTTTATTCAGGACCTCATAAAAAATGAAACCATTTTTAAACAATGTGAAATTAGTTGATAAGAAGCAAAGAGTAAACACAGAGAACATTAATGTTAGAACAATAGATGGGAAAGTTATCAAAGTTTCTTCTTTACATAGGCTTATCTTCATCACCATCATCCTTGCATTAATCAATTCATAAAATCAAACCATATTAATGCAATTGTTTAACCATATTTTTTTGCTAGCCAGCTGGATCACACCTGCAAGCCACTGCAACAAAAGCTTCAGAAACAATGAAGTGAAGAAACACTTCTACCGCTGTTCTATTATGGAAGCATCAGATATTTCTTTCTTTGTTGGCGTGGAAAATTGGCTTCATAAAGCCATGACTTTGTTGTTTAAGATACCAGAAGTGATTTTAGATTGAAAATGGAAGCATAGCTTTCCATTTGTTCTGTCAGGAAATATTTATAAATTTGAGCTTCGAGAAATCTTTTAGGAGTATACTGAGCTATAAGTTACACAGACTTAAGTATTACTGTGCTTTATAGACTTCTCAGTGCCAGGAAAGGGAAAACTGATATTTTCAACTATTTATCTCTGAGGAAAAAGTTTATCAATTTCCACACAACCCCCATGCAGTCCGTTATTCGTGGCTCAGTCATCAGGAGAGTTAACATTAACTTAATCCAAGTAAGATGGTAAAATACCAGCTACAAATGAGTTAGTCATTTTGTCCAAATATCATACAAATACATGAGCATAATCAAAGCAGAGCTCAAATTCCTGGATAACATTTGAATCCTCTCAGAACTTCCCATGCCTATTAATAGCACATTACCAAAATCACTTTGGCATTTCTGTACCACTTTCACAGATTGCTTTACTGAATTACTCAATTTCTTCGGTTTTGTTTTTCAAAACAGCCTATAACGGTAGTCATGTTAGGTACAGCCTGCAGTAACACTATTACAAATAGTGTTACTACTTCAAACTGTTCCAAAAGTTTAAAAAAAGCCTCCTTCAATGGTAACCAAGACACCTATAGTTACAAAATGGGGATGCTACTGTACTTAACACCCTGAACCAAGCTTCCCAAATTACTATACTGAGAAATTAGTTGCCTTCATTTTTGGTAATTCTGAGGGCACCTCAAAGAAGAAGATACTGTGTGTCAGTATTTTACACATACAGAATTACCCCATGTGAAAGGAAAATAACCAAGAAACTAGTCTTGTTTAAATCCTTTAGCTGGTGTCGAATGCCAAAAGGTTTAAATCCCACTTTCACAACAGAATCCATGAGTTATCTGAACAGGTTAATTCTACCTATGCAAGATGGAAGTAAATGGTTGTTATAGTAAAGAAGAAAGGGGTGGTGTTAGAGCAGTGGTACTGATACAGCTTGTGTAGAACCATTACTGTACAGAAAAAATAAACGTTTTTCTTTCAAACTTTCAGAGGGACATGACTTGATATGCCAACAACATGCGACCATCGCTGCTTTCACTCATGTGAGAAACGCACGACTAATTGCTAGAATATCTTGATGTAGCCTGTTCTTCGAACCAAGTAACACGCAAAGATTATAGCAGCGTGTGTCTTTCATGCTTTGTGAACATGTAAGGGAGAACCTCGTCAGAGCAGCAGCTGCATCACGAAGAGCTCCATCCAAACTGCTCATCGGCTATTTCTCTCCTACCCCTTCCCCAGTTATTCACCGTACGTAAAGTTTTGGCAGGACCACCGTGGGGCCCAGGGGCAGCACCAACTCCGTTACTACTACGAAGCCTGACATGGTCCCGCCACCTAGAGGCAACCGCGCTGCACAGCTACGGGAACGGATCCCTCCGAGCAGCCCCTCGGGGCACGTTCAACAGCACCGGGGGAGCCACCGGGAAAGGGGAGAAAGAGGAAAAGCCCGAGTTTCTTCGAAGACAGTTTTCCATGGGAATTTTAAAGCTTAATCGATACCTATCGATTTCTGTGCTTCAGGAATTTGCTTTGGTCTGACTTTACAGAAGCATTAAACAAAAAAAATACTTGTCTTCAAGCCATTAGTAATAAAACAATTACCATTCTGCCTCCTATGTTTACAATGCATTACGTTTATTTACACACAGAAAGGAGATTTAGGTAGAATTCATTTAATCTTTAAATTCCAGAAAGTAGTCGGGTTGCCGAGTAGGCAAGACTGATTGAGGAAGCAGTGGAGACTTGAAACTTTCTTGGGAAAACATGCTGTAGAAATGTAATGCAAACCAGCCTAGATCTGCTTTTCTCTTTCAACTGTTTTTGTGGACTGCCCCCGTTAAGCAGATGACCTGAGACTCTATTCTATTGAACTCCTGCTGCAAGGGAACAGCAAAATAGGAAGAAGAAAGAAAACAGTAAGAAAATCTGGTGTATACTTCAATAACTGCTGGAGCGTTTATTAGTTTCGGTGTAATAGGTCAATTAAAAGTTTAAGACAATAAAGACTCCAAGGGAAAAAAGTGATTTTCTATTTTTAGCGTTCCCAGATGTGCACGCCCTCATGGCTGTTACTCTTACTATATTCAGAAGTTTAGAAAAAGGGTGTATTTTTCAGTTTTAGCCTGAGACAGGTGAAAAAGTGGCATTTGCAGCTATTGCAGTTGCACAGCATGGAAGATAGCATCTATAGACTGATCAATTACTGAATTTATTTGTGTCTGGTAAGGCATGCATACTGATGCAATCCCACAAACTAAGCACCTAGTCTAATTTTCAAGACATATGAAAACTTGTAGTATTAAATAGCAATATACAAAGGAATCCTTGCAAATCAGGCTGTCAAGAGACTTCTGTTTAACACGTTATTAACCCAGTCTTGCAACTGAACTGATATTACTCATTCTTGAGTGCAGTGCTGCACTACAGTTGCCCTCTGGCTGTGCAGATATAAGGAAGTCAGTTCTTGCTATAAAGTGCTAGGATGAAATGCTAGTAGTGCTAGGTTTCTGGCAGGGAAGCAGAAGCCAGAGACTATAGCTTCCTCTTGACAGAAACCTAGCGCACCCTGAAGTCCACTAACATGCCAGCACTACCGTTTTTTAAGAAGTCGGTGTCCTCCATAATCATTGCCACCACCCACAGCTGCACTACACCAGATCCAGATCCGAGGTACACTGGTTCAGCACCAGGCTGGAAGCCTTCTCCTTCCCCACCCCTGCCTACAATGTGTCATTCCTCACCATCCTGGAGATAACTTCCCAGCTGAGTCTGGGGCAACCTTATTATTAAGGGCCTTTAAAAGAAAAGGATCATTCACATTAATATTCTCCAAGTACATAGAAACACTTTTTTCATCTATAAACTGCTCTTGTAATAACAACCGAGATGCTTCCTTACTGTTTCATTTCTAAATTCAGCATTTCAAAAGGCCACTTGGAGCTCTGCTTCCTTAGATAATCCTCATCAATCAAGGTAACGGGCTTTGAATTTGCTTCCCTTATTCTCAGGTATAGAGATTAGCTCATATTGTAATAGGTGTTGATTTTATTGAGCTAGTGTTGATTTGCCTGTTCTAAACCTTATTCATTTTTTTCTTCTCTTGAAATACCAGCTGACAGGCTTCATGCATACTATTCATCTGACAGCTTCATGTATACTGTTTACCTGCCTTCCTCATAATAAAAATATTTTTCCTTTTAATCCTTCAACATAAGAAAGTATCAGGCATATTATCAGGTTTAGTGAGGTTTAAGTAAACACAGAAGGAAAACAAACATTTTAGCTGCTGCAGCTTGCCCCACTGGGAAGGCCTTCTGCTACTCAAGAATACGCTGCTGTCAGGACTGACAGGCAGATACAACCACTATTGCCGGTGAATCAGACTGTAGGAATCAAACCAGAAAGCAGCCTCACCACCTTAAATTTTGGGAGCTGAGCGATAGGCTCAGCCTTCTCAGCGTGACAGCCTCAGAGACATCACGCTAGTTTTCCCCCATGCCAGAGCAAGATCCCTTGCTCCAGCCTTGGCAGGCTTTGCACAGTGCCGGAGTCCCCTGCACACAGCTCCCACGGCCGAAAGCAGCGCTACGCAGCGACTGTGCAATATGTTCTTACAAGCAATTCACTTTGCTTCTTCGCTTACACAACAGGGTACTTAAATCCAAACAGAAAATCCTCCAGGACTACTACTACTACTGTTGAACTGTGGCTTTGCATTTCCGAAATTTATTTTGTGCGCACGCACATTGTGTTCATTTTCAGTCTTCAATCAAAAGCAAAATCACTGCAGGGGTGGCTTACAGAACAATAAAAATGAAGAAAAAAATAATATCGACTTCTAAAGATTAAAAAAAAAACCAAAACCAACACACACACACATAAACCCCACCCCTAAACCTTGAACTTATTAAAAATTACCTTTTCTATATTTCAATCTAAAATCCGCGGCAGAACCCCGGCCGCCGTGCCGGGAGCCGGGCGGGCGCGGAGCGATGCTGCCACCTCCCGGAGCCGCCGCTGCTCGCACGGCGCGGGCAGGGCCGGGAGATGGGCTCACCGGGAGAGAGCCCGAAACCTTCAGCACCAGAAAACACATTCCGACTGCATTGTAGTAGCAGGCAAAATTGTTTTAACTCGTCTGTCTCGTTTCAGCGAGCTCAAAGAGGTTCTTCATTTACCACGCGTTATCAATTAATTTGTCACACTGAGTTAGGAGGAAAGCGCTTTTCCTGGTTAATTCTGAAGGAGTCCCTGCTTGGGAGCTTACATGATTCACCAAAACGTGTGTGCCCATTTTTAGACACTTACGGGTTTGTGCAGCGATGAGGCTACAACGTTAGTTGCTCTCACTGTTACAGATCACTGCCTTTCCACAGACATACTGTAATTTAGCAGCCTAATGCAGCACCGTGGAATTTCAAAACATCTGTTGCTAAGCGTTCTGCAGAGATGTGGAGTTAGTTGTCAAAGTATTTATCCTTTGCTGCTCTGAAAAAAAGTGGACAAACTGGAAAGGGACCTGTACAAGTATTTCCATGCCATGAAGAAGCAGCAATGAAAGAGACACATTCCTGCAATATTTTTTCCTGTTTGTGATAGTGCTGTCCCTTGACAATTTATTTCTACTGCAGAAGAGAAACAAGCCTACAAAAGGAAATACTACAGACTCTAAAAAAAATATTTTCTGACTTCCAGATAGAGTATAAAAACAAGAGAGAAATAGGTGAAATTTAGATTTTCTAAGCTAGCACAACTGCTTTATAAAGAGCAAATACTTGCAGTTATGCACATTGCAAAGAGCTGGATGGCAAGCCACATAGCAAGCTTTGATTATATTGAACTGTATCTCTCTATTTGGTAAAAAAAAGATAAATATTCCCCCCTTAGATAGAAGTTATTCTCCACAGAACAACTGTGTTCAGGACACGACTGTCATTGAGCGAGCTATTCATACACATCAATAGAGGAATATAACCTTCAACACATGTGATGGATGGCATAATTTGAATTCGATCTAAACTTCCAACAAGCAAATCCAATTCTTCTGTTCCAAAGTTTGGGGTTTGTGTGTGGATTCCAAATGACTTGCAGATCACAGAAGTGAGGTTTTGTACTTTTTTTTTTTTTTTGGGGGGGGTGGGGGTGGGGGGTGTAGTGGTCTATTTTGAACCCTTGTACTTTTAAATGGCAGTTTGGGCAATTTACAAGCATTTTTTTTCTACCGGGGGAAAAAAAAAAAAAAAAAAAAAAGGCCACTGAAAAGCATGTTACACAATTAAAAAAAAAAGGAGAAAATATTTTTAATATGCTAATTAAATATTTTTAAGATGCTACAGCAGGAATAGTAGTTCTAAAAATTTTCAAAAAGTTAGTAAGGAAAACAATGCTGGACTGTATCTGCACATTATTAGAGATGCCTAATTTTCCCCCATGCATTTATTCTGCTTTTCTTCCAACCTCTTAAACTCTAATGTCTACTTCCTTCCCTTCATCTTTATCACCTTCCATGAACCTTCCCACAGCTTATGTGTAATTTACTGCCTCTTGTTCCTTCTTTCTTTCCTCTCCTTATCTCCACCACATTCAAACACCCCAAAAGCCTACTGGATTCTGTCCAAAAATAGTTACAGATTTCCAAAAAAAATTCAAGTCTATTCTGATGAACACCCTATCTGAACAGATTCTTGACAAGACACAAAGCATTTAGGACAGCAAATTCTTTAATCTGCTGGTGTTTGGCACATGTACTCATCACATACAGAATCATCTAGCATGTGTATCACCATAAAGAAAAAACAAAACTAAAAATAAAAGTGTATAGCAGGAGAAAGCAATGAGCAGCAAGCACTTCTCAGAGGGGACAGTGAATCAGCCATTATCTGGTACACAAATACAAGGCTAACAGAGCATTTGTGTAGTCAAATTTCAAAAATCACATACTATAAAATAATTACCAAGACAATAATTAAGTTGCCATGAAAGAAGTGCAAAAGGAATCCAGGCTACCTATACAAATCATGAAAGAGAAGGAAAAAATGAAATTTGATCTCAGATCTAAAGGGATAAGCTTTTGCATTTTGTTTTTAACTAGTTTGACCCGTCATCTTTCTAGACAATTACTCTGGAAAACCAAAGTTGATTAATAAAATTCTCAGGAAACGGCCAAATATACATCATGAAGAAGCATTGTTAAAGAAAAAGCAGCAAGAGCTCTGAAAAAGGCTGTTTGTCATATTTGACACTTATCCAGAAATGTTATGAGATAATAAAAGAAATGCAAATATTTTACAACAGAAACCTAGAAAATTTAAGACAATAAAGGCTGAAATATTTGGCCTCTCTAAATTCCTTAGAAAACTAAAACTTTGGAAGTGGAAAGCCTTCTAAGTGGGAAAAGCATGTAGGAACTGAAAAGTAGTAAGTTGAGATTGGAAATTGGAAGGTGACTTCTAACTGCCTTAGGAGGAAGGATCTAGAACAGCGAGAGAAATTGTATCGAAACATGGTGGTTTATATCAAGTAGGAAGGTAAGCTTCTAGCTAAAATTCAGTTTGACAAAGAAAGATAAAGTTGTTACACAGTGCAGTCAGAAATTTGGTTTAGGTCTCCGATTTAGTCAAGATCAATTCTAAGTATCCTCAGCAACAGTGCTCAAATTCACCACTAAAATAATTCCAAAATCTTTAAAATTCAGTGCAAAACACATGTAGAACCATGAGAACAACTATAGTCAATTAAATCAGCATGAAACATGTAGACATTCCATTTGGTCATACATTTTAACACCACTAAGAATGAAATACAAACTTATACTTTTTTAATAAAGAAATTAAAGTTGTTATTACATTTTTTAAAGTATTATTTGTTACATAGATTCATTATAAGGCATTGACTGAACTTTAATTCCACAGCAGGGAACGTGTTCAAAGCTTTCCAAAGTAATAATAGATTTGCAAAAAATCCAGTAATACGAAATGCTCTGTTGAATCCTAAAATACAAAGATGATGAAGTCACCACACACACTTATTTGTAATTATTACGTTACATTTCAACTATAATTACTAAGACAATTCGTAAGAAATTTAAGTAATATTTGGCACACAAACTAATGACATTGCTAGCGGCATGAAGGAATACATTCTCCATTCTCCTTCAGTCTTGAACCGTCAAATTTCAAATAGCCATCTGAACTTCAATAGTTTTCAGGCTACATTTAATTCTAAAACTGTTAAGACAAACTTAGATAGCCATCATTTTTATAAAAAAGGCTTTAATTCTTTCTGTTCATCCATAGCATCCCTGTTCATAAGCTAAATAGAGGAAAAAGTTCAAGTCTAAAGAGAAAATTTCTGTGATAAATTGAAAACTTCAAAGTTGGAGTATCATTTTGTTACTAGAGCAGAATTAGTGTTTTAAAAATAAAAGAAAGAATCTACCATCCTAGTTTACAAGCAGGTACCAGAACCACGTCTGCATTCCTAGAAGTCAGAGGTATGTGGGCTTCATGTTTGTGGAGCCAAGTTCTTATGCCAGGTTGATACTCTGGGTATAATTATACAAAGCTCTAACGCACCTGTTTTCTATTTTACTGTAGAAAATGAAGCAAATTTGATGGCCATAAAACTGATGCAGATGAAACCAAGATTTGTAGACCAGAGTACTTCTTCCCACATCTCAATTGCTTAAAAATTCCGTATTTCCATGCACTTCACTGATAGTCCATAAAAATAAAGTGAAAGGAATGGAGGAAGAGAACCTCAGGAAAGGAAAAACTCCTGAAAACTGGCGATTTAAAAAAATGTTCCTCACAATTTCAGTACTGCTCATCTAGTCTTAATCTCACACGTATCAGGAAAAAGCTTCAAGCAACAATTTCATCTTTGAGTTGCAAGCTAAAACAATATAGATATTGACAACTTTAACTAGAAGATTTGAGGTAAAACTTTCCCAGCAGGTGCTTACAAAAAAGTTGTTCTAGAGTTTTCTTGTATAATTTTTGGCTTTAAATCATGGAAGCATGTAAGCATGAAAAACAATCAGATTTCATTGATTTCATTTTAAAAACAGCAGAGGCTGTAGCACTTGAAATATTTCCTCATTTTAATCAGCTTTCTAAATTCAATAAAAACAAGTTTTGAAGATTTTTTTAATCATAGATAATTGGATTTATTTTTTTTCAAACAATGTTTTTAATTTACTTCTGAAGCTGAACTATTTCTCCCAACGCACCTGGTAAATTTCTAACCAGGCCAATATACTAAACCAGACAAAAATATATTCACTAATCACTGCTATTAGTTACATGAGCATTAAAAGCAAGAAAACTGGTAGGGAAACGCTTTTGTTTAGTAATCAGATTGCTGTTTGATGCAGAACTATTATAACTTTTAGAGGCAGCGTGGCAGAGAAATCAGGCTTTTAAAGTTATAAAGAGGTAAGGTACATGGAACACTATCAATATTTTATCCTAATATAAAAAGATACATCACAGATATAAGAATATGGCAGGGTTGCTTTTTTTTTTTTTAAAGGATTTTCTAACATCTGCAGAGCAAACAGAAGTACAGTGTAAATGAAATGGTCTAACAGAGGTTGCGATCTTTTTAAACTAGCACTTTCATTAGTCACATTGTCATTCTAGGATTTTTTCCTCAGATTATTAATGGATAGTTTAACTGTTACCTTTCTATTCTTTCACTTTACAGACACAGAATTGTGTTTCAATGAGCCCAGCAACTGAAGGTTTTATTTTCCATGTGTGGTCCTTTGGGGGCCTTTTGTGTCAACTTGGGCTTTCTGTTTCATTATTACTTCTTAAAAACGTCAAGACATTGGAAACAAGTCCAGAAAAGCTCACAAAACTTGAAGGACAGGTTAACATTATTTCTATTCAGCAGTTTAATGATCTTGAGCTATGTAAGTCACACAAAATTAACATGAAAGAGTCTACCCTTACATACATTCCAAATAAACAGATGTCCCTCAATAAGAGGGGAAATCCAATAAAGGATGTTGCTGTTTAATACTTCAGAAGATAATTAAATTCAGTGGCCCTTATGGTCTAGTGAAGGCATGTTAAGAAAGATTATGCATACTTCACAGAAATTGCTACTCAACAATACTGGCCATACTGGAGCTTATTAAAAAAAAAGTAACTAATTTGAGTTTATATGTAGTTTACATCACTCCAAAAGTTACTTCATTTATGCCTCCTAAATTTTAAGAGGGAGCACATTTGTGTTAACCAACTGAAAAGACATTCCCTGTTAAGTTATTTTTGAATTTTCATAGGGTTTTTTCTCTCTCTGAAAGTTTCCATTGTCATGGTGATTCTACCCACACCCACTACCTACCTAGCTTCAGACAGACATCTACTTCTGAGGTGATTTGACCTTTCTTTTTAAACATTATGCTGAGATGGAAAAAAAACCCAACAAAAACAACAACAACAACAAAAAAAAAAATCACACAAACCACCCACAATGGATTTAAAGAAAAGGAATTTCGAGTCATTGGCTTCACACAATTTCAGAACTGTATCTCTTGAAAATCTAGGCAAATTTTCCTACTATGAGACCAAAACTGACTTTATCTCAGTCTCTCATTCTGTGAAAGTAGTAAAGTATTTACTCCTTAAGCATGAAGTTAGCCTCATCAAAATGAGCAGATACTCTCTCCCTTAGTATTAAGAACGGGCTTCATGTTTTTATCAAATGAATGAACTTTTGACTAGTTTAAAGCCTTATCCCTACCACTACGTAAGGGAAACTCCCTAGTCCCACTCAAGTCAATGTAGATTTCACCATCAACTTCAGCAGAGTTGGAATGTCACCCTAGAGTGATTTAGCCTTTATGCTAACTTTCCAAAGTTGCTTAATCGATTTAAAATTAATGGAAATTGGGTATTCAGAATGCTTAGTAAGCTTTTGAAATTTCAGACCTCAGCGATTAAGTTAAAGATGAAAAAAAATCACAGTAAAATTATTCTCAGAAGTTTCATAGCAACTTTTAGGCAAAAAAACCCCATGCAATGGATGTTATATATTTAAGTACCAAACAAAGAAGTATTCCTGATGTACGTTAAACCACGACAAACACATTTTATTAGATAATTCTTCTACCCAATAGTATCCAATCGCTGATGTTTAGTATCAGAACCCTGCATTTTCTACCTAAGAAGGTCTATGGTTGATCTGATTGGAAATAATAATCCACTGAAAAATAGCACAGTCAGAGGGTACTTCTAGGAAGCAGATTTACTTAGAACGGTCTCAATGCTAGTGCAATCACACAGGGCCTTTTTGGATGTGTATTGTGATGTTGTGAGCACTTAGGGAAAGGGGAAAAAAATGTGCTCTGTATTTCACATATTTGAGCACAGTACTGGAAGTTATGCAAAGACATGAAGACAAATGCTGTAGTTATACAACGTGTCTCCTCAATATACAAAGAATGAAGGGAGGGAGAGAAAGAAAAACTCTTTCCTTCCATGTACCTAGTACTAACTCATTGCTGGAAAAGAAATAACAAGGACTATTAGACAAATAAGGAAGAATTGAAGTTTCAGGTCTTCACATATAGGTCTAAACCCATACGTTATCTCAACGTCCCACATGAAGCACTCCAAATCAAGTCCAACGATCAAGAAAAAGACATTTTAAAGAATCAAGTAAAGCTCAGACCCAAAACATACAACAAAAACTTGACAAGAGTTTTAAATGATCCATTCATCCCTCGTTAAAAGGTTTAACAGCAAATATCAAGTTCTGCATTGAAAGATTTTAAAAGAGAAAGAAATTTAGTTCTCTAAACCAGCCAAAAAACTAATGTACCTGAATGTTTGAGGAAGCAGTGGAAAAGCTTGAATTTCTAGGTGTCTTAATATACGACTTAAATGCCTTCGAAGCTGACTTATTTCTTATGTTGAATGTTACCTTAATTGAGATAGCTTTGTAGGAAACAAGGAACCCTTCCTGTCTGATTTTTATTCTGCTGAAAGTAATCCTCCAAATTTAGAATTTAAAAGCCATCCAGAAGACTTATCTATATATTTTAATACAGAATTCCTTATTCAATTGAAAACTCATTTTATTCTATTGATTTCTGCATTTCAGACAGGAAAGTATGTGTACTTCCATTTTTTTTACATGAGTAGTTATGGATAGCACAAACATCTAAAAGACATCTCAGTAGTTTGCTTAAGTTTGATTCTATTTTTCTGTGTTCATTTGAGCAGTCCCAAAATTTATTTGGGAAGCCATCAATTGCTTCAAAGCCTAGAATAGGTGTTTGGGTCATTTTTTTTATCATGTCTAGCACCATCACAGAGAAACCTTTACAGCAGAACCTCCAGTTGCCAATCTTAAGGGAAAACTGACTTCACCATTTTATGTATGTCCACATACCTTTTGGATTCCTTTGACTAGTTGCAATATCTTAAGCCGAGATCTGTCATTATTGCATTAGCATAAGTTAAATGGTAAAAGACAAAAAATCCAAAGGATTAGTTCACAATCTTCTGGGAAGAAAAAAAAAAAAAAAGAAAAAGAGCGCTTAAAAAAAAGAGCGCTTAAAGATATGAATGAAGCTCAACAAACTTTAAATACAATCTCTGATAAAGTACAAGGATTTGTCCAAGCGGCAGTGCTATGTAATATGTTACACCATCACATTGATTTATTGTACACCAAAACTTGAACTTCAGTACATCTATAGTGTTAAATATTTGACTTCTGTATGCTTAGGTCTTATATTTCCAACTAGTGAGATGTTCCCATATAGGACACTGAGGCAACCAAAGTCCAACCTTACTGAAAATAAGGATCAGCAGGAACAATCTCTTGACAGGATGTTCAAATAAACCAGGGAAAAAAAAAAAGTTTTAACAAAAATATTCAGGCTCGCTCTCTACCTTCTCATTATGTTGAAGTTCAGCTGGATTTAATCTTAGCAACAATCTGAAGAGCAAAAGAATCCCAGGTTACTTTACCAGTAAGATCTGGTAGTGATCTGATACTGAGGAACTTGAGACAGTAACAGAAGCTGCCAACTTGTTCCCCTCTTAGGCATATATCCTTCCTGTGTGTGCAGCTACTAAAAAGTCACATCTGTAAAACGCACTCAAGTCTTTATAAGTGCTGTAACCCAAAGTAATCCGACTGCTCTGTTCAATGGAGAACACTTCCCTTCACAGCAGATATCTGATATTCTTTACAAGAGAGATAACTGTTGAAAACCATTAGTTTGTTGGTACAAAAAGAAAAAGTGGGTTTAAGATGCTAATAGAGACAGTGACACAGACTGAAAAAAAGATGTGAGGATCTGCCACACTAGGGGTATGTTCTGCCCCTCTTCAACCATGACAAAACTGCACTTGAAATTAAGAAAGGCTTAGCAAAGGCTTGAAGACGACAAACAGCTGTGGTGACTGGAATTTAGCCAAGGCAGCTAGAGCATCTCAAACGTTTAAAGCCCTGACTACAAAACACAGAATTCAACCATTAGCTACCAAGAGATGCATCTTAATTGAACATTGGACCTCTGCCATCATATTTATATCAGAAGTTGACTTAGACATCAGACTTATGAAGGAATGAAATGAAGAAGTGTTCCTTAGTGGTAGTAATTAATCCGGGTAGTGCAGAGCACAAGGCAGAACACCAGCTGACTAACAAGGAACTGGTGCACATTTGCACCTGTGGCAGTAAGTGCCAGATCTTATTATAAGGCAGTACTCCATGGATATTTTTGAGCAGGAAAAAAAGAAAACACTAACCCAAAACTGAGTAATTTGGCAAAGTTCTGTCTCATTGGCACTTTCCAGTCACAAAAGACCAACAATAAAAAAAGCCGGTTATTCCAAGTCAGCACTGAACTGTAATACAGCAATCTGCAAAACCTTGCTACTAATATCTTGCTTTTATGACCTCTAATATGCAGTTATTTATCAAAAAGTGACAAAAAGAATACCTATCCTCTAAATTAATTTCAAAAAGTATTACTTTGACATTTTTATAGCCTTCTAAGTCAAAACTAGAACATACTCTGAAACAAAATATACTTCATAGTTCTTCATATTGAGATTTTGCTCTTTCTCCCGTCTTATACAGGCTCTTTAGAACAGTGATTAAACAGTTCTTTTAATTCTGTCTATTACACAGAAATCCCAGCTTTTCCACCATCCAGTTCAGATGGTCTACTTGTTCCCAAAACAACCCCTCAAAACTTCTTGAACTTAAAACCAGAAACAGAAAATTTGTGGGCTATACCCAACTGAAACACTAAACAGTGTAAAGTTACAATGGGGCTAAGGGCAGGGAAGACACCAAAGATACTTTTGCAAGTTTATCTAAATCGGGGGTCCTCAAATTTTTTAGGCAGGGGGCCGGCGCGCGGATGAAGTGGCAGGCAGTCATCTGCAGCTGCTTGGTTTCCCCCCCCCAACCCGCGGGGGTGTGGGGTGTCTGTAAATACCAGGGACCAGATATTAAGGACCCTGGGGGGCCGTATCCGGCCCATGGGCTGTAGTTTGAGGACCCTTGTCTAAATACTTCAACCATTTTGATTACAAAAAATATTTTTAATTTATATATACGTGTGTGTCTTCACAAGAGTTACCTGTTCCTTTGGTTTTGGCAGTTTGCTCTGACTGATTCCATCCAGTTCAGTAGCAGAAACATACCAGAAACAAAAACAGAAAACAACTTTATGATTATTAGCAAAAATCGTTAGAAAACAAATAAAACAATTCCTAGAATATCCACAGAAAACTACAAGTCTTAATCAACTTACATAAGAGTTGTTATGCTTTCAAGATTTTACAGTTCTGACAGCCAAGCAGCCAGCTAGTAAGCAATGGGTAAGTACAAGAGCAGATATATTGAGATAGACATGAGGACTGGTAAATCACCACAACTAGCAGTGAGAATTGGTAATATAAAAATATATACCTTTACTGTCATTCTCATAGAGCCAGGTAAACTCAATGGGCTAACTCTTCCTGCATTCCTAGGTATACCAGTCAAACGGAAGGATGATGTGTTCCCAAATGGGCAGTTTGAAGGTGTTCAGTGTTCATTGCTACTAGTTTGTTATTTTGAGAATAAAATACAGTACTCTTTCATCCTCAGAACCTAGACTGCACGTTTCACGCATACTACACAAAAGTAGTTTAGAGGAATTCTGCTAGGAAAAGTGTCAAGCATATTATCTGTGTTTCTTCCTTATCTTTCTAGAGATCTATTCATTCCACAGTTTTTTCTATCTATTAAAAAATTTTATTAAGTGTTAGCTACACATGTCCTGGTGTTAACTAGGATAGAATTAATTATTTTCTTAGTAGCAGGTACGATGCTGTGGTTTTGGATTTTGTATGAGGATGATGTTAATAAAACACTGAAGTTTTAGTTGTTGCTAAGTAGTGCTACTATAAATCAAGGACACTACAAGTTTCCCATGTTCTGCCAATGATTTGGTGGACAAGAAGCTGGGAGGTAGTGGAGCCAAGACAGCTGACCCAAACTAGCCAAAGGGATATTCCACACCGTAAAACATCATGCTCAGTATATAAACTGGAGGGACTTGGCCAGGGGTCACCAATTGCTGCTGGGGGACTGGCTGAGCATCAGTCAGCAGGTGTTGAGCAATTACATGGTGCATCACGTATTTGAGCTTTTTTTCTCTCATTCCTTTCTCCCCCTCCTCTTCTTTACTGTTACTGTTGTTGACAACTAGCTGCTTTATTTCTATTCTTGAACTGTTCTTACCCCAGCCCATGGTTTTTTCTTTTTCCTGATTCTCCTCCTCACCCCACCAATGGCAAGGGGGAGGACAGGGGTGGAGGGGGTAGCAAGCATATGGCTGCATGGTACTTAGTTGCTGGCTGGGCCTAAACCACAACAATATTTACTTCAGTTGTTTGGGTTTTTATCCATAGGCCCAGTACTGCAAAGACTAAGATACCATACATTTGTCCATTATGCCATGCTCTCAGACCTCTAGATCTTGTGCTAGTACTGTTGTTCCATCTATAAATCGCATGAAAAAAATCTGGCCCTTAGTCCACACTCAGAGTGTACTGTACCAAACTATACTTGTCTCATTAAGAAGTCAAAGAAAAAGGAACGTAACCAAAACATTTCAGAGAAACAGACCAAATTAGCATCAGCCGTTTTAAAATTCCTGGCATCATCTTCAAGCACGGTCAGTAATAAGCCTTTAGAAGGGCACATCAGAATTACAATGAACAATTTAAACAGATTTTGCTAGTGGCCAGTGCTCTTAGCCACTCATATTGAAGGGCTGAAATAGCAGCTGCAGTAGCAGCAGCAAGGTTGTGATCAAAATTGATAGTAATACACATATATTAATTTCTTTTCTTAGACACTGGAGTCAGTTATAATTGTTAGTTGCAGTGAAACGCTAGCATAGCCACATGCATAATTTACACATTTGCAGTTATCACATGTATATGCTTGTGCAGTCATTTGATTGACCTAAAGCAGCATATTGACTATGAGTATTGAGATGGGAGACTAATCATTCCTTGTATATATGTATGTACATATTAGTTTTATAAGAGACTGTAGAACCACATTACAGCAGGTTACAGTCATCTTAATGACATCCAGAAAAAAAATTTCCCAAAATATATAAAAGAAATAAGCAAAGAGCAAAAAAATTACAAACTGCATCCTGAACAGCCCAGCACCTAGACTAACACAGAAAACACAAATTTGTGAACATTATTAACTATCATAGTAAGAACAAAGAACAAGGTTCTCGAAGATCATTGCCTTCCTCCATTTTCTAAGAAACTGATTGAGCTAGACACAGGACACTTAAGATCGAAAAAGTATACTGAATTAACACATCTTACTAAAGATAATTTAGTATTTTATAGAACTGCATATTCATACATTATTATTCCTGCAAAATAGGAGTGCAATAAAAGGTATAAAGAAAAACATTCAAGGGGTAGAAGTTAACAAATTGCAAGTCTAGACAAAGGTCAAGGACTAAAATCCAACAGAAATATATGACCTTCTAATAACAGACACTGTAAAGCGCGTGATCCTAAAAACAGAGCAACAGTGACCTTAGAAGAAAAAATATTCATGATGAACTTTACTGCAACGCATAAGGAATTATAAGCAATCCCAATTTTAGTCCCGTTTACATTTCAAATGTAACTTGCAGGAATTCAGTCTCAGCCTTATAGAAACATTCCTTTTGTATCATGTAATCCTACCTATTCACACAATAAAACAGGTCCAATACACAAACAATATTTCCAGATTTTCCATCTACCTTTACAGAAAAAGGATAAGAATAAAAAACATTTGTATTTTATATAGAATTTGAAAACTGAAGCAATCTGAAGGAAGTGAAATAATGCCTGGAACCAAGAAACTTAATTATAAATTTATAGGGTTTGAATATCAGGTTAATAAGTTCTAATAACTTCCTATTTAACAAAATAAACTTGTCTAAAATTGCTGAAAACAAAATCTTTTGCTTGGAAAAAACACTTGTGAAAAAGAAACCAAGCACTCCGGGCGGTCTAGAACTTAACATTCTTCTGCCAACATATTTTAACAAAGCACAGAATTTTGTAACCTGAAACAATGCTTTAAACAAATAATTATTCCAGTCTTTACCTACACCAGTCATTTGATGATGACACAGCATAAAAGCATTCTGCAGAAATCTGTCCATCACAGTGTCAATAAAAACATAACAAACAGAAGAAAAGCTACCACTAGACACACAATTCTTCTAAACAAAGCACAGATCTAATCTTCTCAGAATTCCCTCTTGGGAATTAAAATACTTTGGAAGCATTTATTTCCGTAAATTAATTACTTCATATTGAAATGGAAATATTTTGCTTCTGGTTTTGCCAATATCTATACTGTTAAATATTTTTTTTAATCCAATTTCTAGCCAAATAGGTATCAAGAGTTTCGCAATACAAACCTAGATTAATCAACATACAGTCCTACTTCTGTAAGGCAATACACGGAACAAAACCAGAGGGTAAAGGGAAAAAAAATTTAAAAAAATCACGTACATCCTTAGCAACACACATTCATAGTCACCAGAGTGTAAATTGGAGCTCTTACCCTTTAAAGGATTTTTCATGTGAAACTGTAAGCAACCTCTTATGAAGCGCTTCCTGCATTGTAACTGTTTAAGCAAAATTTTTATGTTGGTCCAGTCACTGACTGATAAAAATGCTGACAAAATAGGACAAACCACAAAGTTCTGTATCTGATTTATGGTTTTGAGAAGATCGGAGCAAGACAAGCAAGGAACTAATGACAGAGCTTTTTCCAGGTTTGTCTTGTCCGTCCTGTTAGTACTATTGGTCAAGTAGCAGTGACTTCTCATGTTACAATTTTTACATGAAGTCTATGATCATTTGATAATGATATATGAAAAAGTTATTTATATTTCAAGAGAAACACATGTCTCACCAATAGAAGGCCCAAATACAAGCCTTATATTCTAGTCGTCCAATGTGCGTGTGTGAGGAATTATTCTATGCTGTGCTACACTGCAAACAAGACCTGAATAAGACAGCCAAGAAATTTATCAGAATGCTACTTAATTTCTATATTTATAATTTCTTACTACAAAAATAAGGTTTTTTGAGAATTTGTCAGCTTAGCAGTGCAGAAGAACACATAAAAGGCCTACTTCTTTTAAAAACATTTGTAGAAATAACGTTTCTCCAAAAAGAAGTCTGCAGGATCCCATAACAAATATTCAGTATCTACAAGCTAAGCAAAACAACAACAAAACTGGGCAATCCTACAACTGCTATGTTAGAGGAAAACTGGGTGGGATTTTTTTTTTGTTTTGTTTGTTTTGGGGTTTTTTTCCTCTCTTGTGAGTGAAAAAGAACATAGTGTACATAATAGCTGTGGCCTGTTGGAAAGTAAGGCCACTCAGGAGCAGGTAGGACTGCAGACCAGCTTTTCATAGACCTCAGTATCAGCCAAACCTAGTTTTTCCTTACAAAATCCAAGGTTTCATTTTCTCTTCCTTCCCCACATCTGAATTTTAATGCAAGTAAAAGCACAGGGGAGTTTTGACAAACAATATAAACAATGAGTTTGGATAAGCAACAGTTTTTCCTGGTCTACAGAACTCAGTAGTTTTATAACAGCATGCAAAGTAGGAGCCAACAGTGGTTTAGACCTAAACCCCCATTTACCAGCAGTTCAAAAATATATATAAATTCATCACACCTTAAGCCAAGATTCAAGGATCAGTAGGCGACACGCAGAATTTGTTACCTTCTATACAAGTAGGTTTGCACATCAGAAATGGCCACGATCCAAAAACCAAAACAGGTGGGATTAATACACTTGTTCTCCATACCTTTTAGAAAAAGACCTTTTTCACACCCACCGTGTGACAATATAGTTTATTTGAATTGTTTAAAATAGTAATAATCAGGTCGGCTGGATTCATTGCTTTAAAGATGCCCAGAAACCTATTTCTCCTTAATTCCTTCCCCAGAAATAAGTCAGCATTTTATCATATATCATGACCTGTTGCAACTCCATTGGGCAATGACAACCCCTGTTAAAATTACTTTATATTCTCTTCAAGACTGAGCCCAAAGTAAGGCACATTCAAGTTGATTCATAGATGTGCTGATGTGGAACATATTATTCATAGGCCTCAGAATTCAAGGAAGGGAAAAGAGGTGACCAGCTCCACAACAGTATGCTGAACAGAACACTTGATTGCTTTTCTGTGAATAAAAAAAATAAAAAATAAAAATCTGGCTTAAAAAACTAGAAGGTCCTCACAGGGACATTTAGATCTGCTTACAGCAGATTACCCAAATAAAAAACTGTGCAGAACACTAATGACAACATGGGAAAACACCGAGTACCATCTGAAGATTAGTTTTGTGTAAAAGTAATAGTATAAAAGAACTCTTTCAAGCCATTATTTGAGTATTAAAAAAATTTTAGGTTTTCATTTTACCACATTGTGTTACTTCTGACAGAAATGAATACATTTAACTTGAGTGTTCTATAACAAAAGTACAAGCTTTTTGCAACATAAGTTACAAACCATCATAAACGGTGTCATAACTTTTTAACAGTTTCCTAGAGAAGACTGACTTTATCACCTCTGTGCTCTTGAAGGACACTCAAGTCGCACACAACTTCTGTTAACAAACAGAATGTGCTGTTTTAATTCGTTTTTGGAAAAAAGGAAGATTCAACCTCTTAACAGCAGGAGCAAGGATAGCAAACATATGGACAACTGCTGAGATTAGTTTCATCCAGAAAGTCGATGCATAATTTCCATGTAAGGTCAATAGGCAAATATAAAAGTTAAACCTAATTCTTGCCAGCTTTGAAAATAAATACTAGAAATAAAGTTGCATTGGTAGGGGTTTTCTTAGTTTTCTTTCATGGCTGAATAGTTTTGGTCAGATAAGTGATATCACATGTAAACTGTTCTTTTGAGCTGTCATGAAGATTATCTTATCTGATTTTTTTATAAGTCATTTAAACCTAGAATATGTACAAAATTGCAACACTGAGAGCATTCAACTTTAATATAGTAGAAATCTGCGTCAACAACTACTTTTGACTTATAGTTAGTCTGGTTTGTGTGCGCTAACAATGAGATCATTCTGTCATAACAGTGACATGTATAGTGCCCAAACAAAACAAAAAACAAACCAAAACACCAAAACACAACAGTACCATGAAGAATGGCTGTTTAAAGAAAAAATACAATGCATTCTTATAGCCCATACTAGCATAAATGCAAACAAGGAACCCAAATCCACACCAGCTGGCTGGTGAGCAGGTTAACACAATGCATGTAGGTAAATATCTAAGTGTTTGTTCTCGCTCAAAAGGGCTTCTTGTGGCCCGCACAGAGATAAAGGCTTTGTAACAAAGTTTGGAACTTTCCTTAGATGCACATGATTATTACTTTAATTATTTTTCTTCAAAGACGGAACCAGAAAGTAATAATCAACACATTTCTTTCATGTATGCCTTTTGAAGGGGTTTATTTCCTAGATTTCCAACACATGAAATATAATGTATGTCTAGTGACTCCCTAACCCAGTAATTCCTTTTACTAAAAGTACCACCTACAAGGTGCTATTGTTGAGAAGAGCTACAAAGCTTCTGTAAAAAATGCTTTTAACACCACATTACAAAGTATTAACAATAAATACTTTTGAATGTACTGGACACAGCAGCAGAAGCTTTTTTTTTTAATCTGGGTATTAAAACTGTAGGAAAATGCTTTCACTGATTCATTATATGGTTATTAAACATGTAATAGATGCATATAATTTCATATATTTTATCAAACATGGAAACTTTCTATTTAGTCATAGAATAGCTTTCCAGTTATCTTGATGATTAAGTACCTAAACTATTACTAATTAATGCAGTATTTAAAAGTATATTCAGGAAGTAGAAACCGAGATAGTTTTCACGCTTTGGTAACGACATAAAGGAAATAATTCCTTGTTTCGTATTCTAATTTATATCACACACAGCATGAGAAAGCAAATACCAAGTTGCAGCATCAATAATAATCACTCTGTCACCCAGTAGCTCCGTAAGACAATTTCCTAGCACCTTGTGCATAGGAGAAGAAAAAGCTGAGCTGGTTCCTTCTAAGGCATATGAGCATTATTCATTATGGATCAACAAGCTGATTTACCCTAGACTGGCAAACTAATTCTATTCTGAAGTCAGTCAAAAAAAAAAAAAGAATAAAAAAAAAAATGTTGCCACATACTTCAGCAAAATAAACTAAGTGTTTGTTACAACCCTTTCCTGAATCTGCGGGGAACTTCTTACTCCTAAAAAGGGAGTCCACAGAAATCATGCATACTTTACTAATTCCTGCAGTACTGGTTTCATTCAATTTTGACTGTTGGAATAAGCAGAACCCATAGGCAGTCACACTACCAGTTAGTTCAGGAGTTGTACTAAATAGAAAATACATTGAAGGTCTGATTTCCTATGATTAATAGGAAAGATAATGTTCTTCTCTGGTTCAAAACTGGTGCTAAATTGGTATTTTGTATTGGAATTCAACAGAAAGTCTATTAACAGAATCATCATGAGCCAGAAACAGACATGTGGCCACCTTGATATTATCAGTATTCAGGTATAAGAGATGTCAGTAAGGTTATTTCTTGACTTACAATTGTTAGTGTTTTGTTACAAGTCTTTGGAAGATTCTTTTTTAAATCTTATGTTCTTATGTGTTTAATGTTAAAGCTAGTATCTTGAGCTCCCTCTGAAGAAGTCTTGACTAGTGTCAGCAGTGACATTGTACTCAAATTCTCTAACACAATCTTATGAAAACATAAATGCCTTCTATGTAAATTAAAACTCTGCATGAAGTCACAAGGCCTGAAATACATTTCATCAGAGGGTCTTCATAGCATTCTTGTAACCATTTTGGATGCTATCTGTTACAGAATTCAGAAATGTTACTTACATGTATCACAATTTTTTCCCCCTTTCCCTCTAAACCAAAGTTGTTGGTTTGGAGGGAAAGTAAACCACAGGTTTAAGTGTCCTGTGAGAGCAAATCTCTCTCTCAGGAGTCAGGGGAAGTGAGAGCTCACTGGACTTTTTTGTCTGTCGTTGTCAAGGTCCCAAGGCAGGGAAGTGGTGAGGAGAAAATAAGACAAGAAATCAGAGAGGTACTAGGATGTAAAAATTATTTTTCTGTAATTCAGGAGAATACTTTAGGTTGACTTAATTATATAGAAAGACTGAAAGTACCACTCTAATGTTTTGAGGCTGGCAAATTAGTCTTGCAAACTGATCCTGATCCGGGTGGGGGAAGGAGTGCAGGGCTGCAAGCAAAGTGTTTGACATGTTCCACAGAGGTTGCTTTATCATGCTAAAAGCTGTGAACGCTTCAGAAACACAAGATTTCTGGAGAGCACAAGTACCACCGTATCCTTGAAACAATGACATGGTGTTTACAACCACACCTCATTAGCTAGGTAGGTAATTGACTTGCTATCTTTAGTGCTCTTAATTCAGAAATGACCTAAGGATAAAGTTAAAGCTTTGTGGAAAAGATTTGCCTAGTATAGGGTGGATGTTCAGCTCAAGACCAGACCAGAACACCAAACATTTCTTTATGGACTGACAAACACAGATACTTCTGCAACAGCATTTACCTAGGGTAAAGAAAACTCATTTTGAGCTTATCACTTTTTTTTTTTTTTTAAAAGAAACTGCCAGAAACTCACTGGAAGTTGTGGGGTTTGTTTGGTGGAGAAGGGGTTCTCGTTTGTATTCTTTATTATTATTATTTATAAGGGTAAATAAAGCTTTCAGAAGCATTCTTGTGGTGGGGGAAGGGAGAAGATATTGGACATTTTTAAATTGTTTGGAAAAGCCCTGTTCATCTACTGCTATTGCCAAAATCATAAGCCCTGAAATATGGATAAACTGGAGCCAAGACAAACTTTGAACTTTAGACGGATTATTCATCCAAATGTCACAGGGAACAATAACAGATCTCAAAAGTAACAAAGATAGCTGAAGAGAATTGCTGATTAGAGAGTTAAGGGGTGAGAGCTAGGGTAGGGGAAGGGAAGGAAATTTGTGACTAGGAATCTACACTCTCTACAATCTCCTATTTGTTTGGGATCAATCTGATAGTGCTTTGGTGATTAAGTGTTTTCTAAATTTCCATGATGAAAAAGATGTTAGACAGATTCTAGAATTACACTTGTCAAAATTTTAACTGCCACCACAAGTAAAGCGCACTTTAAAATCCAAAACAAGACCTCCGCATTTCACACGCAACTTTGGTGTATTGATGGTGCCATGTAGTGGTTGTAGGAGGGAGGCCATGGCCTTTGCTGCATTGTTCTTGGTTTTGTCTGTCCCCTGTTGACATCAAAGGTTAATGATCACAACATATTTCCTGCAGTAGTCTTAACCACAGCTTACAACCCCCTATGTTGTAAACCATCACATTCCAACACTCCATTCTTAATACAATTATACATCATTCTAATGGGACAGAACAATCAATGTATGCCTTTATTATGCATGCAGATATTGTTCTTAAAAGAAAAGTTTATCAAAATAAACAACAACATGCAAAAAAGTCAATAGATACAGTGACACCTTCCAAATACCACTCTTCTTGCATCTCTAAATAGAGAAGTATTTTCACTTCATCCTACACTTAATTCTTAGATCAACATTTTTCAATGTTTTCTTCTCTATTGGTTCTTTACATGTGCTCACTCTACCAAACAGTTCATGAAAGAGGCAGTAACTGGAAACAGTAAACAATACCATTAGGAAAGATTCCTCTGAAACAGAGAAGCTATTACTTCAAGAATTAGCTTCAGAGTTTTGTTGTTTTACTCCTACTAATACAATGGGGTAAGTTAGGCCCCAACAATAATTCAGACACCTAAATTCAAATTTAGTTTAGTCGCTACTTCCTGCATTATACCATCCCTGTTGAAAAGTTTTGCTTAAAGAATATCCTCCATCCACAAAGACTAAAAATCATTTTTGTTCAGCTGCAGCCTATTCACAGGAGATATTGCACCTCATTTTTTTTTCTTTTTTTTTTTTTTTTATTCTGTTCTGTAAGTATCTATTACAGGTCACAAAATGATTGTTCTTTGTATATGAAAAGAAAAAGTGTGCACCTTCAGTGCTTGTAGAAATAAAGAGTTCAAACACAAAGCGGTGGAGTGATCTTCTATTTTGAAAAAAGAAAGTTACTAGACAGCTCAAATATTTTTGGAGAAGAAATAAGGTCTTTTGTGCAAGAACATATTTAAGTTCAAAACAGAATACCGTAATTAAAAATACTGTAAGAATTGACAATATTAATAAATATATGTACATGTCATGCAATTTCGAAGCATGTTGGAAAACTATTGAATATGCTTGAATGAAATGCATTGTTGGTTGGTTAGTATGGTTGTTGGTTTTATTTTTACGATTCACTAAGAAACAAGCATGCTAAAATAATAGATAAAGAAGTGTTTACCTGCTACTATTTTCTTCAAAATGGATGCCTCCCAAAATTCCACATTTGGACACAGAATAATTTTTAGGAAATGAAAGGAAAAAACAAGCAACTAGATGCCATACCACAGGTTTTCACAGCAGTAGTAAACCCACAACTGTCTGACTTTGGCAAGGAACTGTTACAGAATTCAAGTGATATGACATTGCCAGAAGTGACAGGAACTGGATTCCTAGGGATAGTTTCTCACCTATTTGCTACTGACAAGTACAAATCTGAGCCATTAGCAATACTTGTACATCTGGCACTTCCCAGTCTCTAAGGCTTCTTGGAGATTTTGTTCCTCTCATCCATGGAAAGATATTGATATGAAGCCATTAATTAGCTTGAAGGGGGAATTAGATAAGAAATTTTGACCAATGAAAATTTGTCTAAGTCAAAGAGCTTTAAACAATTTCTTTTAAAACAAGTGGATTCTCCACTGCAAAACTACAGTATCAATGTTAGCTATAACCAAAAAGTAGATTAGACCAAAACCAAGAGAAGTTGCTTGACAGCCTAATCTACTAATCCCAGTACCTAAACACACTTCTCCAAAAATACCTGAAAGGGTTTAAATTTCACTGCACCCATTGACCTCATTACTAAACAAGACTGATTATAGTGGAATGCCTGTGGTTACAGAGTCTTTCCATCAGTGGAAAAGAAAGCTTTCCTTTCCACATTTCCAGTTCCCCATAGGATGTTAACCCAATATGCTCAGATCAAATGTCTTATTAGTATTTGTCAGTTTGAAAAAAATTTTGGAGTAAAAACCTGATCATCAGCAATGACTTGTCATATATATATATGAGTATATATCGCTCTACCCCAAAAATATGAAACTCTACAGGCTGCATTATTGACTTCTGTAAAACATAATCTAAGTCATAAGGTTCTCTGCACTTGCAGAATTTATCCCTACAAAGCTATCTGACCTTATCCTGTAATAGATATGAAAGTCATGGAGGCTTTAAAAACAACGAAACATGTTAGGCATCATATATGAATATGTAGGAGGACTGCTTCATTACTCTTGGCACCATAACTGTTTCTTGAAATAAGTGGTTATTAGTTTAGATGTTGAGAGGATTTCTATATACAAATCTCAACACACCCGGCAAGGACAATGGAAAGCAAAGGGGGAAAGTAGTGTAAAGTGGCCAATTTAAATTACAGTTGTTTGAACCAAAACTTTGAAAGACCATTAACTGTAAAAATAGCAATAAAAGATCAGTTAGGCTCAGGAGTGGGATCATTCTTTCAATCCAGGAATATACTACCTATGGAAAAGTGACAGCTAAGAAAGCGGACTTGCTTCTTAACCACATGTAGGTTGGCAAAACACCTGCTTATCCAGCTACATCTTTTCTGTTTTTTATCCTAAAGCAAACGATTTATACTTTGTAAAAAGTATTTCCATTGCAGTAGTCACTGCTTCTAGAAAAACAGTCCTACAACAGCTTCAACTCAATACCTACTTGGAAGACTGGAATTGCTAAAAGAAAACCCTGATGTTAGGGACACCAGCCTTACCAGACAGATCACAACCTGAAGGTCTGAGAAATTACTCTGCAAGTTAGAGGCTTTTGATTCACTAGTTGTGCCAGGAATTTTTACTTTTAAATAGACAACCTTAATCAGGAGTTTGTTAAGTCACTTTAATTCTCACCTATTAAAAGTTATTACCTGTTAGCTTTTCCCTTCCACTTTAAGGTCTTGGTGATATTTTTCATATAGCATTATGATACTTACAATAAAAATAAAAAAAAAAACCTGTTTCAAAGCCATCTTGATTTCCTCCCCACCCCCACCCCTTGTCCACAGTAATAAAACCACACTGCTAAAAAAGAATGCTTTCTGTGTAAATGTGGCTCTATTGCAAGCCTCTCACCCAAAAGGAAAATTCAAAATAAGTTTACTGTTCTTCAAAAACAGATTACCTGTGCAATACTAAGATATTTAACAGAAGATGTCTACACGAGTATTATGGGACCATTTTTCTTCTCCTCCCAATGATATTACAGTATTTATAGCCCTATGCTATAAATCTCACACAAACAGAAATTGTCCTCTGTCAATTCTCAAACCTGCACAGATTACTAAATACTTCCAATACATCTGGAGATTTCTAAACAAGTTATTTTCAGTTATTAGTATTACAGAAGCCAGCTTCTCACACCTCCTCAGCTCATCAAGCACAGGAAATTAGCTAAAAAATGCGTAAAGTGACAGAGGCTAGAAAGTGAAAAGATGTTCTCAGCTTAAAATAGAATCCTCTTCAGCTAAGAAATAATGGTTTTTTCCTGTTAAGTTTCTAGATCCTACTGACATAACCAGTCTGCCAAGCCCCAGAACTCAGTGTTGGCACTGCTTATTACTTTTAACAGAATTACAAAGAGGACAGAAGTGGTACTACTGTTCTAATATAGTCAGTTGCCAAACAAGTCTGTTTAGCCTCCTAAAGTTGATACAAACTTTTTTGTTTTTAAAGTACCTGCTGCAAAGATCAAATGAATTTACTCTTTTTTTTATATATATAAACAATTTTTTTTTTTCCATGAGTAAATATTGAAGATAGTGGCAAAAGGAATACATAAGCTTACCTGACTGGAAGAAGTACTATTTTGTGACTGAAAATTTAACAAGCATATTCAAACATCTAAAAGGTTTTGGTTTTGTTTTTTTTTTTTTTTTTTTTGTTTGGTGCTCTTTGGCAATTTAAATTGGCTCCTCCCACCACAACTGCAACTCTTATCTTACTTATTCCAGTCCTATTTTAGTAGCATAGCACTGTTAATTTTAGTATATCTCCACTCAGAGTTCTGTGTATTCTAGCATTTTGCAGATCTGGAGTCAAAAACCTAAATACCTGGACAGAAATTATTCTGTATGACAGGATAGGACACTACACATCATATTCATTCCTTCTGCTGCTTTCCTCTCTCGGAAGTAATGAAGCCGGAACCCAAAGCAGATTGTGTTTTTTGACTGCACACAGACCATCATTCACATTACCCTTCCTTTCCCCCTTTGTTCATCAAAGCTATTCTTCTTAAGAGACACAGACCCATATATGCACACACTCACATATGTAGTACATACAGAAAAAGCTTTCTTTGCCAAAATGTTATTCCCTTTGGTCAACAAATAACCAGTTGATTTAAATGGTTGCTAGAGAGTTAAGTCACTAAGAAGATAAGAACAATTCTAACCGTGGGGAATGTACCAAGAAACTTTTGTAGCCACAAGTACCATCCTGTTTGCACGAATGACACTTCCCCTACTTAATCTAAAGGCAAACCTGCCGGCTATGGAAAACACAGATCTTAAGAATCAATAAGGGACAGAGAGAACTCAAGTAGTGACTGAAGCTTAGCAAACAATTTATTCACCTGATTCAGCCACATTAATTGCCCATAAAAATAATTGTTTTCTAATACATTATCATTCAGTTGTAACAGTATTTCAATGATTTGGTATTAAAAAGCGTTAATAACCACAATATTAGAAATTCAGACTACGCAGTTTAAATACAACTGGTCAGATGAACTTCAAAATGCTTCTCAAATATTCTCAGATCAAATTAGGACACAAGCATTCCCAGTACTAGATACTTTTGTCTTCATTACCATGTTGCTTGCACAGAGTCCTAAAAAAACTGTCTCTCAATGCTTGGGCAGTATAACTTGAAAAAAAAATAAATTAGCGAACAAGATAAGGAAAGGATAAATTTGTGCTGATGTTTAGAAACGAAGGGGTTTGTGCTGTTTTCCAAAAGTCAGGATGACTAAAGCTGGGAACTCACAGGTTGAACTAGCACCTTTGATCTCATTTTGGGCAAAACCCCCATATCCAGCACTAGTAACTCAGTTAACAGGCAGACCAATACACCTACAAAACAACTAATATATTCTCACATGACAAGATCTGCTCTGTATTTTATTCCACTCAGAGGAAATGGTTTGTTAAATCGCTGAGAAATTCCAATAAGCCTACATTTGCTTCAAAGAGTACCTTTCTGATATAATTAAATATTGCCAGGGGAAAAAAAACCAACAAAAATCCACACAAAACAAAAAAATAACACCACCAAAAAAATCAGTAAAACCCAAACAAAACACTTGGGATGGCATAATGCGCATTTTACAGGAGAAATGGAAATCGGTTCTTCCATTCATTTGTAAAACAAGAACTCATCACCCAGAGAGCAGGTGAATTCCTGCAGTCACACACACTTCTCTTGGAAAAGGGTTTAGCAGACCCAGGATAACAGAAGGCCAACAGACTAAACCCTAAGGCATTTTCCTTAGTGTCATCATATGCAACTGTTTCACTTGTTAGCCTTCTGTGAAAAAGGCTTTCATTAACGATTTTGTTGTTGTTGTTGAGCTTCCATCCTGATGTTTATTTGTTATACTCAATATTTATTCCACAGAGCTCTACCTCAAAAGCCTGGAAGGCTTGGGACCTGCACCCAATCCCAGACCGTACACATAAAGCAGTAAGAACTTTATTTTAGCAAGAACAGCTGTCATTGAGTCACTAAACTTAAGACCTTGTGATTCCCCACCACTTCACAGGATTTACAGATACATAACAAAAAAAAAAAATATCCAAAAAACCCCACCCAAAACCACCAAAAAAGACAGCCCTACCTATGTGTTTAGAAATGTCAAAAGACAGAAAGACAGCAGATGGGTTGTTATTCTCATAAATTCATAATTAGACACGGAAGTTAGTGAGTTCAAGGTGCAGAGTACCTTAAACCTGTGGCACTTCATACAATGTGTAAGAAAGTGAAAGAAAGATTGTCAATGTTGAAATCAATGTATTTGTATGAAATGTTATGCTACTTATCTTTTAGCTGTAATACCATGAAGTCAGACAGCAAATACAATTTTAATTTATTGGAACTGTTTCATCATTTAGATAATATATTCAAATACTTGCTGAGAAGCTTAAATTATCAAAGCCTAGAGGACATTACAAAAGATTTATAATTAAGTTTTTTAGTTATGAAAAAATTTTTTAGAGAAAGCTAAAGGTCTCTTTTAAGAATTTGCAAACAGCTGTATTCAAAGCTATTCAGTTTGACTGTCCTAACCTCAGGGTACCATGATCCACCTGACATTTCTTTCCTCCTACACACACACCACACCCATCCACCTCCCTTTTTTTTATTTTATTTTTCCTAAGTACAGGAAACTTTGATAAAGATAGGCACTATGAAAGTAATGACCTAGTCTGCACATTGATCACTAGTACCTTCCTAGTTTTCATATTAGGTTAAAGCTAATAATACTATAGTCACTTTTAAACACAGTTTTATACTAAACCTGTCATTATTTCAGGCACATTGAAAGCAAGCCACTTGATTTTTCACTGCCAATTCAACACATAGCTTCAATATATTTTGTTTCATGTTATACACAGACTCCAGAAATGTGAAAGCTTTGCAACTTGAAAACATGCATTTAGTTGTTGGTGGTTTTTTTTTAATAAAACACCACAAAACCACACACAACACAGGAGGTGAAATTTTATATCATGACAGAAGTTCCACCCACAACCAACAGTCTCTGTGATGTCAATCATTTGGAAAACCTACCAACAGTTTTATAACGGAGTCAATCATTTAAGTTAAAGTCATTGATTTAGCATCTAGTTTCAAAGGCCCCTCCACTTAAGCATCAGCTAAATCACATCCCTGTGCAATGACTTCAGCAGATATTTGATAATAATGCAAAGAATGTAACAAGTTATGAGATGGAGCACACTTTTACACTGTTTAAAATTTAGGAAAACATTAACATTTCCTCTTTATACTGGAGCTTACTTACATTATACAGTCAGACAAGAGAGGGACTATGCTTTATAGCACTGGCCAGCGTCAGCATGTCTAAACATCGTAGAATGGTTTAGGTTAGAAAGGACGTTAAAAATCACTTAGCTCCAACACCTCTGCCAGGGGAAGGGACACCTTCCAGTAGACAACATTGCTCAAAGCCCCATTAACATCCAAATTGTATTTCCATTATCTTAAGTTTTAAACAGGCATAGCTCTGCTACATTTAGCTATCAGAAAGCAGCAACCAAGATGCTTTTCTTTGTTCTCTATGGACTATTCTGGCAATTAGATCACTTTTTATCAAAACAACATTTAAGGTAAGGTTTTCAGCCCTTCTCTGTGTACAAATTACACTGTGCACATCTTACATAGAAAAGCAAGACCTTTCTTTTTACTTAACCAGCATGTGGGGCTGAGAATAACTCAGCCTACTTGAGCCTGGACTATACTGGACATGTTGAGCGCAATTGATTTCTCGTGTTGTGCCAAATTTCTCAAATACTCATTTCCGTAGGTCATGTCCTGTTCCGTTAACAAATAGAACACTGCTACAACCATTGACCTATTTTGTCCTTCAGTCACCATCTTAAACTAAACAGATATATACTGTAATGGAAAAGAAATGCACACAAACACCAAAACCATTTTTAGTTTACTCATTTTGAATGAAAATAACATGCAGCATCACAATATTTATTCAGTTATTACCACCTGCACATACCATTTACATTAGCACACCTACAATACATCAGGCAACGATGCCGAAGTAGTTGTAATTTAACCTAATCAGAATGGCTTTACAGTGAATAATTTATGAAACTACTTAGAGGGGGACAATGTTTCATTGTCATCACACACAGTCCAAAAGGAAATTGCATTCCTGTATTCCCACTCTTTTAAGCAGGTGCCTGAACTGTACTCTAAGTACTATTTACACCAGCTACAGCTGAATTAAAAACCCAGTCAAAATAATCTATACAGAGACTTTTCCAGGGGGACAGGCATCAGTTTCCCTTTCCTCTGTAAATTACAAGTACTTCAGTCTCATCTTTAGCTGTGCTTTCCATCTTTGTAGAAATATATTAGTCAGAATGGCAGTTGGTTAGCCACAGGGGTAAACCTTCAATAAACAAGTAATTTCAGAGGGTAGACAGCACAACTTTCCTCAGGTATGCAAGAAAACCCAAACCTCTCTCTCTTCTACCTGGCTCACCGAGAACTGGTCACTCTCCATGGTGTTCTTAGGAGAAAAGAACATAAAAGAGGGTTCATTTCTTGGTCCCTGAAGCAGTACACACTACAAAGATGCTGGCTGTAGGGATTTATCCAGTGATAACACATTCACAACTGTACTAAATGCCATAGTAAATATCATGTACTGCAAGTTTAGCAACAACTCTTCACTGCTTCTGTCTAATGACATGGGGTTTCTTTTATTTCATTCTGGTTTTTTCATTGTCATGTCATGCTATGATGAGTGCATGTTTCCCCATATAAAAATGCTGAACCACTGACAAATCCAGATGTCAGATTATTCTTGATATATCAGAGTAAATATTGGTTTCCATGGCACCGCTATGTGCTGGGACCTCTCTCTTGTTTTAAATACTCCAGGGATTTTTTACATCATCTTCAGTATCAAAAGAAGATTGCTACTAATATTTGATCGTCGTAAGAAAAAATGTAGTGATAACCAATGGCAAAGTATTAAAATAAACCATGATCTTGGATTATTTTTAACTGAAATAATTTTGAAAGTCACTGTTTAAGTAATCTCTCTGTTTTAATTAAACTAACACTCAATAAGTCTTATTAAGGGATGGAGAAAGAGATATAGTCTCTTCTGAGAAGACTGGAAAGATTATTTTTCTTTTAAATGCATGTTAAGTGACATCAACACAGTGCAGAGCATACTTTCAGAACTCTTCTGGGAATATTGACATCCCTCCAGGTGTAAACAATGTCACAATCCTAACCTTGAGTTGAATACTAAAAGTCAGTAAGCCTGTACATGTTAAGGAGTGAGAAAAAGAGTTTCAAACTCAATGCCAATTCACCAGTTTGTTTTTAAACATATTCTTTTATCAGATACATTCTAAATTGTATCTCTCTACAGACAGTATCCCACCACAAAAAAAAAAAAAGTATGTTATAGTTATTACAGTAAACTAAGCATCTGATTTTGTAACTTCTGCATTTGTCATTCAGAAAGGTTTTTCCTCTTTCTTTCTTCCCCAAGGCTTCTCTGCTTCAGTTAATTCTTTCACATTTTGTCAGTAATATGAAAATACAGGTTTACAGTTAATGAGACACAATCAATCAATGATGCCACATTGAACTGCAACAGAAACAGATTTACCTTGGATCCAGGTAGCATTGCAACAAACAGGGCATTCAAATTCTTCACTTCAATTTTCATCATAAATCCAGTACACTCTAAAGATGAAAGATGTGCACAAAATTAGTATTTTATGTGGGATTAAAGGAAATTACACAGTTACATCTCTAAGTTAATACCATAAAGATACATCAAAAGCTACCAAATTCAGCTAAGGCATAAATCTAATTCCTAGAGGAAGAAAAACTCTCCCTCAAGAAAGTAACTCAATTATCCTGTCTCCCTCAGTGATCCCCAACACAATACATCAACCAGAAAACTTCAAATTAGGCAGAGCAACAGACAAAAATAATAATAATAAATATAAAGCAGGTTCAGAAAAAAGATAATACAGCTTTCCAATTCTTTTAAGTGAAGGAATAGAGGAATATTTTTCCCCCCTATTTATACTGTTCAATACATTATTTTTATGTATTATGTTGCAAAGCAGTATTGTTATTACCTCAGAAACATAGCTATATTACCAAAATCTTGCAAAAGAACCATTCTGAATACCAGCTTTCAAGTTGTATCTACGTCAGTGCCCACCCATGGATTTTTGAGGATCCCAGATTCAGATACAGGACATGATTCATCCTCAGTGATTCAATAAACATTTATCTATTTAGTCAAAAATAATTTTCTTCCAATAAGTGTATACACATCACCAAAATACAACACAGTAGCAGTGTCCAATTAAGCCTTTTAGAAATAAGTACCCTCAGTTAGTAAGATACTATCATGAAAATGAGCATGGAGAATTATCTCCAAGGGAGTTCTGCATCAGCTCCTTAGTTAAAGAAACAAAGCTTTCTGAAAGGTTCTGTTTTCTGCCCTTATACCTTCTGAAAACCTCTACCTTAGCTAAAGCTTCATCTTCCAAGGCTTGAAACAATAATAAAAAAAGAACTCTAAAAAGGCCATAGAAGCACTCATTCTTCCCATAGAGTACTGGGTTATTAGAAACATTAACCTACATAGAAAACTGAGTCAGGATTTTAAAATCCTGAAATTCATTACTTATTGCTATTAGGTAACAACCACACATCCTCATACTTGTTGTGATAGTCCAAACACACATACCTCAGAACTCTACCTTGAAGAAATAGATTTGCACTCACATTCTGCCTCATACTACATTTATGAGCTAGAAAAACACGTACATACATAGATACATACACATACATACAAACATGTCAGCATGGAAACTGAAAAGTAACTATCAATGTAAAATAAAAAAAACCCCATACTCAACTCCATAAACAGTTTTTTTGTAGCTTCACCTGAATTTTTCCAATGCTTTACCAACATCACAGTCTTTTTTCACTATTTATTCTTCAGAATTCAGCTTAATTAATTAATTTCACCACTACTAACTCTTTTGAGCAATCAGACCCACCTTATAGGCTATTTTCCAATAAACTTAGAGCTCCATTGCTGTTGACTGGCTACTTAACAGACAAATACAAAAGCCTTCTTTCTTCCTACCATATCTGCTACAAAAGGTTTTTGAAGGTCTTTTCAAATTAGCTGCCTGATCTGCTAATTATCCTGTTCAGGTGGTCCAACTCAAAGCACCTGTGCTAGATGCACTGAAGGGAGCGGGGAAAACAACAGATTGGCTTTAGGGATATTTCCTGCCTTAGGCCCTACACTATATTACAATCTTTCAGATGCTAAATTTTTCCGTGCCAAGTTTCCCTTTGTAAATAAAAGAAAAAAATAAAAATAAAAATTTTCCAGTTAATACTCTACAGATAAAACAAGCAGGGCAACTCCTGGTCCTTTTTGGTTTTGTCCCTCACAGACTTCATTCCTGCCATGCCAGAAGGTGCATTACAGTATCTAATCCCTCATTTCACCCCTCCCATCCTCCTAGGGGTTTTATATATTCACAAACCTTTCTAATATCATATTAGGAACATCTGTGTCTACTTTCACCTCCACTACCTTTCTGGAAGATCCAGATGCATGGTCTTTCTTTCCTCAAAAGAGATTTGATGCACTTTATTTATATTTCTTGTTTTTATTTAATTTTCCCTATATTTTTCTCTATCAAGATTCCTTTTTTCGGTTTTGAGGAAATAGTAGCAACAGTTTAGCTCTATATGGAAAACAAGCAGAGAGGAGTTTCAGGTGGCAGCTCTACAGGCAAAAACCGAGGTTGAAGAGGCAGTAACTGAACAGTATTCTCCAAATGAAAGGGACCCCATAAACCATTTTTTGAGGTTCCAGAAGTTCAGCAATTTACCCAGAACAGCTGTAACTGAACTAGCAGTGAAGTAAGAAACCTGGAAATATGTCACCCAGACAGATCGAATAAATCTTATTGACAAATAACACATCACACCAAAGAAATCTTGAAGCGTATCCCATAATAGGATAACTAAGAATCAATGCTCCAGCCCTACGCAGATGGCAGATACTCTTTTCAGCACCCTGGCAGTGCCCACTGAGCACAGACCCCAGGGACTGCACCCTGTCTTCTGGCTGCCCCCCGTACGGAGCAGCCCCGCTCCTGCTGTGCCCTGACATGGCAGCAAGCTGATGAAGAACCAGCTGCATCTGAGGTAAAACCAATTTCTCAGATGGCTCAGGTGTTTAAGCAGACTGTGCAGACTTCAATTCTGCATGTACAACAGGGCTCTACTTAATTCCAAAATGTTAACCAATTTTTCTGATGTTGGGAAAAGGCATATAAATGCATAATTATCTTGAAGCAGTATTAAAATGTAACTGAACATATAAGAGATATGTTTTCTGCTCAAAAGAACATACTTGAAAAAAGATGTTACTTTTTTTCTTTAATGCTTACTTCTGTAAAGAAAATTTTCTGTAATAAGATCTTATTTCTGAAAAAAAAAAAAAAAAAAGAAAAAAAAAGGTTACTTTTAGAGGATATCCTATCCAGATTTCTGCTTATAAAACCCCCAAACATTCACCTTTTTCTTCTTCAGCTCTTTCTAAAATAAAAAGCATTACAGTAGTCATATAAATAAGTAAAACACAACCTTTTAACTTATTTTAGTTAAATATTATACAATAATTGGAATACTACTGGAATATGCTAGTTAATTTCTGAACAATGTTACTTGTTTTCAACCACATTATATAAGATATGAAAGCACATTAGCTTTTGCTTTCTCTTTCACCAACAACCTTCACTTCTTTAGACTTGTAATCATATATACTAGTTCTGCCATTTATTACCTAAAATATCTGTGTATTAACTAATCAAGTACATTTATCGAATTCTGATATTTGATGTCAAGATGTTGGACAGCTTATAAGTGGTATATACAGCTAAAAAGGCAGCTGACCTCTACACTGTAATACTGCCTGTTTCCATACAACCTGCTTAGTCTCCTTACACAAAAAAAGCCTCTTTTTGGTTTGCAAGATGACTCTTCCTTCTGATGGGAGAAATAGATCACAAAACAGCTTGATTTTTCCCTATTTGGTCTTTGACTAGAAAATCTAAAAATTAGTTTTGACTTAGCACGGAAGTAGCAGCTTTCAGAATTTCTCACTTAAAAGGTATGGGAGTTAAACACTCGATTTGTAGAATTTTAACTGAATATGAGCAGCAGAGTTTAAAAATCTTCAAACGAAAGCAGAGAAAAATGTGAAATAACGTGCTCCCAGAGAAGAGGGCAGAACAGTTAACTTGCAAAAAGAGACCTGAGTTCATGTTTGCCTGTTTACTTGCTTCACAACAGAAATTGAGGTCTGCCACTTTACTGATGAGTGCTAATGGGCTATAAGGTATTCTGCATGAGCTCTGTATTGCATAAAGTGTTTTAATACCAAGTAAAAGTAAAAAAGAGTCCAGGGTTTCACCTTTCACATAGGTGCCCTAAACAAATGGTTACAAAGTAATTTTCTGTCTCAATGAATATTCATTTAAGTAAAACAGTTCCTGCAGAAGAGACAGAAAAACACACTAATATTCTGTATACCCAAGTAAATAAGACAGTATTACTGAAGGCTAAAAATCTTGGTTCTATTTTCTTTTCCAGTAAAACAGAAGGAAGATTTGAAACTTTCTCTCAAGCTCTAAGTATTGGAACTGGTAAATTAAATCATTTTAAAATTACCAGAGACCAGATATTTCCAAACAGACAGGGACCACAGAGTTTTGTCTACCTTGGCAACAACATTTCCTGACTCTTTACAAGATTTGAGTCTCTAGCTGAGAGTGTCTCTGGAAGTCCTTGAACAACTTATGCAGTTTCTGTATCTGCAACAAGATCTGTCTGACAGAGGGCTTTACTGAGTACAGTCCTTATCCTTTTATGCCTCTTTCCATTGTCCTTCTCTTCTGATTTCTTCAAAATGCTTCTTTTTATATTTTTTTCCTGGGGGATGCTGGTTATTTTTTGATGACACAAGCCCTTGTTGCCATGTCGACTGGAGTCAAAAACAATGCCCCATTCAAGCATTCCATTGTCACAAGCAGGAGCTGTATTTACATGAACTTCCCTCACAAAACCCCAGTGAGCTCAAGGAAACACTATCACAACTCTGAAACAAGTAGAAAATACCATCAAGCAGATAACCTTCATGATATTTTTAAGCTCACAGTTACTGTTTCTTTCACCAAGTCTTATGAAAAAGTATGCAAAAGAATGTTGAAAACCAATTTGAAGCAACAGTGGGTCAAAAAAAATTTCATAGAGGTTACTGTACAAGTTTATTAAAATTTGGAGATGTTGACTTGGCAAAACGAAGGGAAAATAAATGTAACAAAGAATTTCTACTTTGGAAATTATTTCGAATGTACATAAAAGTATCTATGAAAAGAATTTACATGTGGCTTTGTTTATCCTAGTATACATAGTTATTTGAAAGGGGCTTCTCTACAGCATATTAGGAAAGTGAACTTGGTGTTAATTAAGGTGGACTTTTTGCAATCAAGTTTTTCTGAAAAAACTGGATCACATCTTTTAAACTCTATTAGTAAATACAGAACTGAGTAAGAATTCAATATCACAAGATCATAACTTACTTGGCATCATAGTGAGATGACTAAAACAAAATTCAGCTCCTGAGATACAGCATTTGAACAGATTAACAAGAGGTTTTTTCACTCAAAAGGAAGTTCACAGAAACTCCCAGTATTTCTTCATAAATCTTTATCAATATTTTTGTCCCCTTACTAGAAAGAAAACACCAACAAAAATGTCATGAAAATAATATTATACCTGTGAAAAGAATGGGGTTGACACACAGAGGAACCTTTTTAGCCATAGGAAATGTATCCTCTGGCAATCAGCATCTTCCTGATATTTCTGCAAGTCCTAACCTTCCCTGTCAGGAAAACTCTAGGGGAAAAATATAGTTCAGTCTCCACACACTTTGTCAGTTGCCCTTTGTCTTGAGAAAACAAGTAACTGTCAACCTGTGTCAACTGTAATGTTAGCTCTTGCAATCTGGATACCAATCCTGTAATAACAGGACTGGGACCATTTCAGGTAAGCATCCAGCAGCTCTTTAACGTTAATAGGTTCATAAGCAAGGTCCCATCTTTGCTCATTTGATAGCAAAGAATGATAAACTCAACGAAGTCCATAATATTTAGGAAGCATAATACAATTAGGAAACAGAGAGTCTCCACTGTCTATAGTATTCCAATTTGTTAAAGATCCTTTAAGAAGAAATTAATTCATTTTTGTTTTCTCTTACATGCAAACACATTGGAAGGTATGCACTGCAACTTGACGATGAGCAAAGTCTGAATTGTAATACCTGTCTTTACATATAATGTGACACACTTACAGGCAAAGTGTGTCATGGGAAGAGGTAGGAAGGAGAAACTGACTACATATGGACTTGGTTAAAAGCTACATGGCTATACGTTGGCTTAGAATCTATAGAATGGTAAGCACCTCTGCACATATTGATCATTTTGAGAGCATTTAAAATGTGATTGAATGAGATGAAAAAAACCCGAACTTTTGAGAGAAAGTATAAAGAAAAAGGTTTTGAAGAAAGTCATGTAGGCTGGTGAAAAAAAAACAAACAAAAAAACCCAAACAAACCCAAACAACCAACAGCCATGTTTTCAAGACATACAACAAATAAAAGCTAATTGTGAATTACAGACATACATTTTCCCATTAAATCTTATACAAATTCCATGCATTCACATTTCCGTGAGGTAAGAGGCAAAGCTCTTCCCCCTGGAGTACAGAAACAATTCATCCAGCTAATAACAAGTAACTTAGAGAACAGTTGCTAAAGATGTATGAATATTTTTCACACACATTTGTGGAAGAAGATCTACTTTATTCAGATTGATGAAATACAAATGATGTGCTTGAATTAATCCTTGCCATCTCTAGTCTACTGGTTTGGGAGATTCTCCATTATAAATGTGAAAGCCATATGGATAAGTTCTCAAATTTGCTGCTGATAGAAGTGGGCACAACTCCACTTGTATTTAATGAAATTATGCCAAGTTATTCCAGCACTGATTCTGGCCCCTTGTACCTCAGTTGGAAGCAGCCCTGACTCATACAGCTCTATACCCCAATGGCAAGTCTCCAGTTTTTCTTGCTTCAGAAATAAGTAATAATAAAAAAAAGCCAACAACAAACGTTTATAGCTTTATTGTATAGGGTCATTGATACTCTGGATCTAGCAGTGAATTAGAATTTGTCTATTAGATGAACTACCTCTGTTTTTCTGTTTGTGAATTGACTGACAATAAGCTGAAGATGTCCACAGATAAATTATTGATCCAAAATGTAGCTGGGCATGAGTTTGAAAGCAAAAAAAGGTCAAGTAGTGTTTTAAGGGATTAAATTCTTTAGTGAAAAGTTTAGTGGGTTTTCTTAGAAGTATGCCCTGTAGAATATTGTATAAACTTGCTTCTAGAAGGAATATAAAAACATCATTATAAGTTTTACAGACTCTCCAAAGTTCTGAACTTAAGTCTACGTGTAAAGTGTTTAACCCATCAGTCAGTAGTTGCTGCTAGACTCCATTAATAAATAATGGCAATAAGTGAAACAAGAGTGGCCAACATTCTGAAAGAAAATCAAAACCTAACATTTCTTTTTTTCAGGATGTAAATAATGTCAACTACAAAGAGTTTGGGGCAGGTTCATGGACTGAGAAATATTGTTTCACTATTGAATCTTGGGCACTGCACTCAGTAACTGCAAAATAAATCTCACATTTCTTTAAAAGACAACATTGAAAGTCTCTCCTTTAAGAGTTTGACATGCCCTAAAACTGTGAATAAATCTTATCTGAAAAAAACACATTTTGCATGGATTCAATGTCAAGCACAAGTTCTTTCCAGGAACTTGTAAAAGTCCTGGAAACAGACTAATGTTTATTCAAAATGTTTGAGCCTTTGATCAAATTTTGCAGAAGGAACTAAGTATCAAATCTAAACTAAAAATAAATAAAAAAAGTTCAGGAAGCTTTACAACTGAAGGTTTCACAGATGTCTGGAGATGTTTCAGTGTTTCATACAGTACTTGCTAGCGTTTTGTGAATTGTTTACATTATGGCTCTAGAGAATTTAGATTCTGACAACCTGATTAAATCTGGCAACATACTCCAATAGACTAATTAAGTCTGGCACAAATGTCATCTGCATAACATAAGTAAAACATATTTTGTCTAACAAGCTGAAAATAATTAAATGACACAACAGAATCTTGTGAAGAAACTACCATATCTACACCCCTTTCCTCCTCTCTTTTTGTCCCTTCTTTTAGCTCACACCTAGTTCACTTCTAATGAAACTTCTGCCATCTTATGTTGTAACGTGCTGTCTCAGTGCAAGATTTTGAGATGCCCAAGCCATTTTACACTTCACTGCATTCATCTTCTATTCTGTATCAACACAATTGTACATCATCCTCTGTATCAGATTCAAACAGCATCAGAAACTTGAATAATGACAATGACAATGATGATGGAAGGGTGGTCATAAATATCACAGGTTCAAAAACTAGGAGAAAAAACCTCAAACAATGTACTGGTGTACCCATTCCTATAAGTGATATATAATTAAATAAACAGAGCAAAGTTTCCCTTATTAGGTAAAATAGCTGATATTGAACAGTTATGCCCTTAAAATCCCAAGGCAGAGGAAGACGTGGGAATGATAGGAGAATTCATAAAGTAATAGCTTGGACTGGAATAAAACCCGCCATAACAGATCAAACTGAGAACACCTCCTCCAGTGAATAATGCAATCATTTTGAATTTTTCATGTTATTTTCACTAAAATAACCAGGGAACATTTTTTGAACAATGAGGTTTGAACATAGGATTTCCCAGCATGGCAGTTAAATACATTGCCCAGAGAAGGTGTGGATGCTTCATCCCCAGAACTGTTGAAAACTGGGTTGGACAGGGCTTTGAGCAACCTGATCAACTAAAAGATGTCCCAGCCCACGCAAGGGGGTTGGACTAGGTGGTCTTTAAACATCCAACCCAAACCATTCTGTGATTCTATGATCATGGCAACATCATCCAGTCTCTGCAACATATGTGTACAAATGTTCTTTTATGACAGACTGTTTCTCTTCCAGTGAGATTTCCGGTTGGAGAAGATACTTGAGCATTTTTTAAACAAGAAAGGCGTGAAGACTAGAAATCAGACAGACTTTGACTGTCCTGATGTCAAAGGACCCTAACTATAATAAAATTGCCAAATAAGAGGGGTCAGATGAGATCTATCCACATGGTGAAAAATAACCTTGGAAAGTATGGTAGAAAAATCACATGCAAACAAACATGCTTTCAGTATAGATCTTAGCTATGGAGTCTTGTACTCCTCTCTTATATGATGAATGGGAAAGAAAAAAAATCCTACAAACTGAATTTTCAAAGACATCAGTATTGTAAAATTAAAATGATCATTTTTTGCTCTCATGCAGGAATGAATATATAGCATCATTAAAACACTTGCATTTGGAATGATCAATGACAGAGTGCTTTAAGCAACTTTGTAAAAGAAAAATAGCTTAGCCTTTGAATTTTTTATTAATGAGGACTATAATCAGAACTTCCTGTTTCCCTTCTCCATAATTTCTAGCAATGTACATTCTTACAACTGAATTTCATAGCTAACATGGAGACCAATGTTTTGATAAATGTTGTGAAGTTGATTCTTTGGCAGGTGAAATAAAAGCCTAGCTTTCTAAGTTTGCAACCTGTTAGACTAAGGAGATTTTGAGGGAAGAATCTACACCTTTTTGTATTTTGGGGAAAAAAAAAAAAGATAAAAAATAAATTTAAAAAATGCTATTCCTTAAATAAAGATTTTTGTTCCTTTGAGATCAGGAACATAATGGAGAAGCATAATTAGGAAGCCATGAAGACTTGTAAACTAATTTGAATTTAGGGGTACCCTAGAGAGCTAGTTGTTTAAAGAAAAGCTACTAAATATCAAAAATGTGTTTTTAATGATCATAAGTATCCTCTCTACGTACACTCAGAAATCTCAACACAGAAAGTGTACGCATTATGTAGCATGTACATATGAAGTTCACCTCTTTTCACTAAAATGTAGGCAGAGGTTTCTATGAAAGGAATAATCAGACACTATAATATTCTGACTCAAATTTTAACATACACAGCTGGGTGTGTGGTTTTCTTTCCTTAATGTAATAGACAAAATTAAATGTTTTATTTACTGCATTTATAGCAAAAATCTCTTGTTAACTTAAACTGATGTTTAACCAACTAAAACTAGATCTAGCAAAATGAAACTTAATATTGCAAAGCCAGACACTTCCAGTATCATAGTGAAAATGGACACTAATATAGTGTGTATAAAAAATGACATATTTGTTCTCATTCACAGTCCTAATGAGAATTCTGAGCTCACAGGAGGATTTTGAAGGAGGCTGCAAGGAGTGGTGTTAAAGAGATACAGTCTCCTTTTATATACTTTAGAAGGAAACTTCTAATATGATATGGAATGAAAACATAAAAGGACGAGGGAAACTAGAAATGGTCTTTCCTTTTCAGGCACTCTGAGAGTCTTACCAGACAATTGCATTATCTTTTTAACAACATAGTACAGACTTGGTCCATTTACTGCACTAATTTTGCATAGCTCTGTAAACCCAATGTATTCCATTTAATTTGTGGTGAAAGCTAAACAACTTCTAGCCTGTGTTATGTTTTACATTTCTTCTCCTGCCTTTTCTCATTTCTTTCACTCTGCAAAAAAAAGATTGCTGCCTCCTTTTTTCCCCTCATTCTTCTCATCTTTCTCCTTTTCTCCTGTTAATCTTTTGTTCCCAGCTGCATCTGACACGAACATACCCTCTCCTATACACAGTTATTCATTCATTCCCTGATCAGGGTATAGAAGTATCTTAAATTACCTTGTTAGCTAAGTAAGGAATAGAGAGATGGCTAGATTGATCAATGTAGTGCAAACTGGGAAATGAAGTGTAAAGGGGGCTTGACTCCACTGGTCTGGCTTCAAAGAAGAGGGGCAGTTTTCTGCAGATGCCAATTCCAGTAACTTCACCATAGATAAGATTGAAAATGTGATGTTTCACTCAGTTTACTAATGCAGCTCATAGCGTCGTCAGATGAAATAGCAGACTGAGCCTTACCTCATAGGTATGAAAATGAGAAAAAGGGATAAAAACATTCTCTATGGGAAATACTATTCCAGGATCATTGACGGTATTAAGGGGAAATGCTGTCGAGTGTTCAGTAAAATTCCTTTCAATATGAAAAGCTTATTGCTGTTGCTGGAGAATAATTTGTGTGTTGCGCCTTGCAGGATAATATTTGTGTGTTGTGGGTTGGGTCAGCCCAATAGACACGCAACTGGCAGACTGCGAAGACACTGCTGCGAAGGACAGATTGATGAGCTTCTCTTGCATACACCCTGCTCATAATTGTTTTTCAGGTTTGTCGCTGATGTGGACCCTGGAACCAGTAGGGGAGAATATATGGAAAACGTGCTGAAAACCTAACACATACATAATTTGAACAGAAGCATTTAAAATAGTAAATAGAAGCTCTATAGTGATAAAATCATAGACTGCCAAAACAGAAACGTGAAAACATGGGAATATGACCCAAAGGAGCAATTTGCCCCAGGTCTTTTAAGGCTCGTCCCCAAAAACTGCCAGCTGTGCTAAAATGGACCTGACCCTTTATTAAATATCACAGTACCGGCATGCACCTGCTAATTTAAGGGTTATTCCTGCAGCATCCGCAGTAAGCTTGCTTTCAGCTCCGAGTGGGTGTCATATGTTAGCCTTCTTTTCTTTTTCTTTGTAATGGGGAGGTTGTATAGGACCCATCTGTACTGATCTGCCCGGGGGACCATTGCGCGTTGAGGAGTCAGCGATGCGCAGCCCGGTTAAGCCGGGCAGGCGCAGCCCTGCGCGGTGCCGCGCAAACCCTTTGGCCGCAGGGTAACGCCGAGCAGCTCCTGGCAGCCGAGGAGCCGGCGGGCGGGGACCGGCCCCTGCACCGCCTGCCGGCCTGGCCCGTACCCCAGGGGCAGCCAGTCCTCATGAGAACATCCGTAAGGAATAGGCTTGCTTTCTTGGAGGGAAACTATAGCTTAGCTCCGAGGATCAAAATGGGGAACTTCTGTCCACTGACGGGATCAGCTCTGGTCTGCACAGCGTGCCATGGGAAAATCCATCCAGGCTCCTTCAGATGCTGCACTATCACAGGGTGCCCAGCATCTCAAGGTACATAAGATTTACTCACTGTCTGTATTCCTCTTCGTATTCTGTCTTACTCAGTCCATTACCGTATCAAGCCATTTGTTTTGGGGCCTTGCCTATTGAGATCCAGAAAGAACCCTGCACCACCTATTTCTCTCCCTCTCTACCCCAGTGCAGAACAGCATCTAAAAAGTCACCTCACAAATAAACAAGAAAAATAAATAAATAAATAAATAAATGACATCATAAAGGTTAATGATGCCATTCTTAACTGCCTTAAGCACTAAACTATGCAGAACAAGCCTAGTGGATATGAAACAAACCATCAAAGGTCAACCAAAGCTAGTCATGGTGAATTCCAGGCTTTACCTTCTGACTTCTGCAGAGCAGGTTGTACTTACCCCAAAATGGAAGACAATTATGTGGTACAACAACCGTAAAATGAGTGAAGGTTTTTCAGGGATACTGGAGGTTAGCAAGCACCAGGTTTTATTCTTAATGGAATATTTTTTTATAAAGATCACAGTTTCTACAGAATATAATGACAGAATTCGGTATCAAAGATGTCAGGAATGAAGACCACATGGTTATTGTGAGAAATAACATTTAACCTTTCTCTTGTGGCTGATGGAGGCCAATGCAGTATTTTATTATCAACATTGGCAGGTGATTTATTACCACTGTTTCTACTCCAGTAAAACCACATTAGGCTGTGCTTGATGTATCATTTGTTATCTTCAAACTCCCCATGCACTTTCTGCATGCATAATCTCTTTCTTGTAACACACTTCAACAGAAAATGGTAAATATTTAAGTCATGATTCCAGATTCATCAAAAGCTTAGGGACTGAAATACAGTAGCTAAATGGATTGTGCCAGACAATACTTGATGCCAACATAAAGCTTAAGTCTTGCACAGAGTGATGTAATACATCTGAAACATCAGCCATGCATAATAGTGCATTAAGGCAGATTCAGGAGTGACAGAAAATAAATCATTAACAGACTTCAAAGGAGAACAGAACTTTATAGAATAAATTCAGGTCAGCTATCACAATGCCATTTGCTTGTGTAACAGTAAACTTTCCATCAAGAAATTTATGAAAGAACTTTTCAGATACAACCATAATAGGATCTGTGCCTGCAGTCCTTAGATCACAAAGGTATTAATGGAAAAACTTCCACTGACTTCAACAAAGCCAAGTATTTATGTTGTATTTAACAGTCAAAAGTCGTTACTCAAGTATTAATGGAAATAAAATGTTGTCCACCTAACTTTTCTATCTTGTTCTACTGATTACCTTAATACTCTTCATAAACTCATTCAAAACAGTTCCTAATTTTATAATAAAGAATTACAGGAGGATATCAGGAACAGAGCATGAATACTGCTATTTCTTAAAGATACACCTTTTTTGACACTCAGCATTTTGGCTATAAGGCATAAAAGGATAAACCAAGAATTCTGGCAATGTTTGCATCATTATTTCCACTTGATTTGGCTTTCACCAAATTACATCCATTATGTTTCCCTGCATTTCATAGGTGAGGACATATAAGCAGTTTAATGTAACATACAGAAATTATATTTTTTTCCTGACTAGAACAAGTCATTTATTTTAGGTGAAGTTTTCTCTGTTACACATCTGAACTGTAAGCCCATCGGAGCACACTTGACTTTCATGAAAGCTCAGATTAGAATCAACACCGACACCCACCCTCTCTTAGGAAATGAAATGGGTATTAGTAATGATAAAATATGCATATTTATCTGAACAGCTACTTGTAGAATTTGTATAGATCTCACAGTGAAAATTCGGTCACATTCCCCTTACACTTATTGCATTAAATAGCATGGCAATTCAATGGAGACTGTGATTCTAATGCCTCCTTTTCTTTAGGGGAAGTTCAAGAGCAAAAACACGGGAACAAAAAACCCTTCACCTCTTTTAATCAAAGACTTTTCTTACCTTGTCTAAATTTTGTTGTTGGAGATTCAATTGGAAATGCCAGGCTCTCCAAATTAAAATGTAGTAAGTTGCATATTAACACAATTCAGATCTTGTTTCAGAGCTTTCTTATTTCTCTACATCTTCAAGATAAATTCTTCTCTACATCTGTGAGAATTGCATCCATGCAGGTCATCACTAGAGAATGTGAAGATTAAAAGTAAATATATACAATTAAATTGGATAGCAAGAGACCATAAGATTATCCTATAACTGAAAGGGATTTATTGATACATAAAAATGTTACAAGTAATATCTTGTATCTGTTTCTGTGAAGTGTGATGCAAAAGGTTGATACCCGAGTGTAGAATACAAGAGAACCTTTTAACTCAGGTGACAAAACCCCTGTAGGAAGTAGGTGAAGAACCAAAGTTCTGATAGTGGTGTAGGTCTGCATTGCAGATGATAATACTGCTTCATCAAATATTTTATTTGATTGAATCCTTATGAAAGCCATCATACTTGTATGAAGATTTTTCATCTGGTTTCTTAAGGGAGCAAGGTTTATACAAATGCTGTATCTCATTTCTGTCCAATAACTTTTCAATCTGCTGGACAACTTCCTCTTGACTTAAGAAATGGAAACAGAGTAGTACTTCCATCAAGAAATATTTGCAGCATGTTACCCACACATTTTGCTGGATGTCTGCAGTGTGATGGCAGGTATATTATTAAAACTACACATGGAAGAGAGAGATTAGTAATACCTTGCTGAACAGACTTCATCTCTTATTAGGTATAGGGAAACCCAACGATGAGACACAAAGCAAAACCCATCTTCTAAAAATTTCATTGCTTAGTCAACTCCTTGACATATCTATCCCAGGACAGTCTAATGAAGTATTTCTTAGTTTTCCTTAAAAATGTGCAAACTATCATCCTGAGACTTAAGCTTTTTGTCACTACAGTTAAGAAAGACGAGCCTTTTTTCTGAAAGGCACTCGGGAACTAAAGTTCTTGGAGTCAGTCACAACAAACAAAACCCAATGAATACTGTATAGTCTACGTAGTAATTCCTTCAACTTTTAATTTTGAAGTGTTTTTACTCTTCTGATAACAAAAATTCATTAGCTGTCTCATTAACATAAAGTCTTCCTTGATAATCAAGACATATCTTTTTATATGTAAAAACAACAATTAAAATATTAGTTAATGTCAGCCAAAAATCTTCATTAGACTTCCACAGTCATGAAAAAATAATTAATAGAGACATTCCTCTTTTAACTTTCACAAAATTATTTGAAAAATCTCTTTTATTAGAAAAATATTTGGGGGCCAGAAGAGGGTTTCTGACTTTCTTGATGGTAAGGAATTAACTTTGTTTGCAGCTTTTTTTTATGTGTCTTCTTTTCAAAGGTGCTAAGGATATACATTGTTAAATAACAAGAAAACTTCAAAACAGAATAGTCTCTTTTACCCTTGTCTAACAGTTTCTTCTGTTTGGAACAGTTCCTACTACACCACACGCATGTACTACGCTTTGCTTTGAAGTCTCATTAGATATGTATGAGTTCATAGTTTAGCAAACTGTTGAAATATCTTTTTCAAAGCTCTGCTTGGCAGTGTGATATTTGACTAAACAAGTCAATTAAACTGAAGAAGATAAATTACATTCCAAAAGAAAGGTACCATTAGATAACTACCGCATATTCCTAGCAATTCATTAGAGTGCTCCCGAGTTTATCTTTTCCAATTTAGTATGCAAGTAAAATGCGATACTAATGAAAACAACAGAGATTATTTATTCACTTAATCAATCAGTTTCAAACTTTTGAGTGAAAAGTTTACTTAAGTTAATTGAACGTATAACTTTGTGAAACCCAAGCCTAGTGTAAGCACAGACAAATCCTGCCATTCTGTAATGCAGCACACAGAGAAGCGCTGCCACATGCAGTACTGGTCCTAAGGCTTTTCTCTCGACAATCAGAGACAAGCTACTTCAGTATTAAGAAATGAACTATTACCTTACCCTCCTGCCTCTCCTACGGTGTTGAAAGATAAGTATTATGTTAAACAGAAAATACATGGCAGCCACGTTTTGAAATTAAGAAGAAAATAGTCTCAACTTCAAAAAAATACAGCTTCATTTCTTAACATTAACTTAGTGCTGCGTGGAAAGAGTTTTATTTCGACTTAAATTGGTTTTACCTGTTTTAAATCACGGGTGTGTTTTTGAAGTAAAAGAAATCAGTCATATGCAATCATCTTGAAACAACCTGACCCTGTTGTTTGGGAGGCAAAATTATCTGCAAATTAATTCAGTGACTGAAGAGTTTATTCACTACTATTTAATATTAAGTGAAAAAAGGAGAAAGCAAATTGGTATAGATTCCAGTTCAGCCATTGTGTGATTGTCTGTACGCGTCAAACTAACTTCTGACCACCTCATTTGCTACCTCTCAACAATAAAATCTGGGGTTAAAAATAAGTACAGAGGAAAACCTTGCTCATTTCAGTTGGTATAAAGATTTAAATTTACAGATTCATGACCATTTCTCATGTGTTCTTGGCAGCCTGTGTATGCCCTGTGTTTCAGCTATAAAACACCATAGCTGAGTGTTCGTGACCCTAGATATCCATGAATTTTCACATCTGCATTTTTTTCTACATTTCTGAATACTATAGTGTTCTTAAAGCTGTTTATTTTATTTTATTGTCTGTAGTTGCAAATTCCAGCACTTCTCTAGATTTCATCAGCAGTAATGCTGCTGGAGAGATCTGTGTAAATGTCACCCTTAGGTGGTGGCTTTTGCAAGATCAGGGCTACAGTTTACACTTTGAACTTTATGGGGAAGACTGATTATGCCTGATATAGTTCCATAATAATTTTATTAAGTTCAGTAACAGTATCATACTTTGAATTTGTTGTCTATTGACCCAATAAAATACAGAAAATTATTTTTCAGAGAAATTAGAACTTCAGCTTTCCCAACAACATGCAATACTTTACAAGGATGAACTGTCTGTGACGCAGTTCATATTTAGTTACATGGCATGAGTTCTGCTTAAACAGAATACAAATTGAAGAGAGCATGAAATGGGACTTGGCTCAACCACCTGAAATAGATTGCATTGCTGCCTTTGAATAATTCAGATCAGTTCCATGAATTAAAAACAAAACCTAAACCCCCTAAACCTCAAGAACAACAACAAAACCCAGCAAGGGAGAGAAAAGATAATGATTCTACAGGTTATGTCATGCTGGATATCTAGTACTAGAACTGAGATTATCAGATGACTCGGTCTCTCATTATGACGATAAATATTCAGAGTGCATAGGGATTGCTGTCTACATATACTGCAAGTAATGATAGCTACTACAGTGATTCACAGCAGCCCGCTTTCAATATAAAATTTGGAAAGCAGATAATCACTTGGTTAGGAATCCCCTTTGCTAATGAATATGCTGCTTAGTTCACTTCCCTGCTGAGTTATTATTAGATGGCACATTGTTATCAAATAAATAGTTCACTTTTCAGCAGGAACTATCTATCATTGTCATATAAATCATGAATCAGTGAAGTTTTCCTTTTACTGTTATCCTCCCAAACAAAAAGGAAACACTGACTGTCAAAGCACAGGGTGGCTGAGTTCCTGCTGCGCCCAATTTCCCCGTCTATTAGGTAGGGACAGTAGGAGACAGTAACACATAAATGAGGGGAAGAATATATCAGGGAACAACAGAAATAGGCTGATGTCTACCTGAACCATCTGCCCATTCCAGTTACCTCTGCACACTGAGAAACAAGACAAACCTATTAGTGCAAGAGTCATGCAAAACGAGGATGGGAATTATTTCATTTGCAGTGAGAAATACAGCATTATAAGTGCAAGATAGACCATTAGTATCAGCTGACCAAATGTTCTTCCTTCTCTTTTGGTAATGAAATATACATCTATGTATCAGCCACAGGAATGCTGCAAGATAGTGTCTGCACAACAACATATGATATTTCCATAAACTCTTCCTCCTCTCATAAAGTACAGTGATATTTGTGTACCACTTTTTTTTCACATTTACCTTCCATAATAGATGCAATGTTAAAGTTCATGAAATTTAAAAATGTTAATATGGCTAAAATAGACCCTAATTGTGTCACAGGGACAAAAATGAAAAAGGTATTTTGTTGATTATAATGAAGGTAATACAAAAGTATTCAAAGTTATAGTTCCAAGTTCTTTTAGTAAACTTAGTCTTACTTAGCCCTGCTTTGGGATCATTAAAATTGAAAGTTTTTGCAGTAGTTTAAGGTTACTGCGTTTGATATGATTAACTTGTCAAGAGCATGGATTGCTATCCTCTGGTACTTTTTCATGTGGACAGAAATGACACCATAAGCCAGAACCTGGGCAGAATCAAGGAAGACTATAAAGCCCTAGGGGTGCAAGTGAAAAACGTTGGTGCCCAAGTTATTTCCTCTTACATTTTACCAGTAAGAGGAAGGGGTGCAGCCAGAAATATAATGTACATCAACCTCTGGCTTCATGGCTGGTGCTGTCATGAGGGTTTTGGCTTCTGTGACAATGGGACATTCTTTGACTATAGCCTGTTAGGGAGGGACAGGATCCATCTGTCCAGAACAGGCAAAGGAATCTTTGGTAGGAGGCTGGCCAACTTGGTGAGACAGGCTTTAAACTGAAGGGCTCAGCATGAGGGGTGGCAATGCTCATGCCACCACATTCAACTGGGGCAGTGAGGTGGACAGAACTGGCTGAACGGCGGAGCTGAGAGGGCTGCGACCAGCAGCGCAGAGCCCAGCTGGAGGCCTGTGGCCAGCGGTGCTGCCCAGGGCTCAGCGCCGGGCCCAGTCCCGTTCAGCTGATTCACCGGTGACCTGGGCGAAGGCACAGAGCGTCCCCTCAGCAGGCTGGTGGCTGGTACAAAGGCGGGAGGAGCGGCTGATGCCCCAGAGGCTGCGCTGCAATCCAGCGAGAGCTGGGTAGGCTGGAGAGCTGGGCAGGAGGGACCTGATGGAGCCCTGGGGAGCTCCATCACTAGAGTCCCCATCACTGAAGGTTTTCAAGATGCAGTTGGACAGGGTGCTAGGTAATCTCATCTGGGCTTCCTTTCCCATGAAAAGTTTGACCAGATGATCTTTCAAGGTCCCTTTCAACCTGTGCTATTCTATTATTCTATGAGGTAAGATTTATCTGTGTTCCTAGCTGTACTGAATGCTAGATTACATTACATCTAATCAAAGGGGTAAAACTCCATTCTGCTAAACACAGGCTTGATCACTTTGCACACACACAGCTGGGAAGATTTTAGGGGTGGTACAAGATGCACTAAGTCTGTTTATGGCTTTTGCATCATAAAAATATCAGAACACAGGAAAGAATATGAAGGCAGCAAGAATATATAATACCTCCCCTCTGATATTCCCCTAACCTCCAATCATCTTCATCTCTAGGAATCTGATGATCATATTTTTTGTTTTTTTTTCCATTTAGAAACCTTTTTGTAAGTGACTGTCCATTCTTCTCCTGAAGTCATATAGACTTTATCCATCTGCAGCTGCTTTGGCAAGAAGTACCAGAAATCTGTGATGTGCTGCTTGAAGGACAAAGCTCCCTTTCTTCATCATGAAGCTGTCTGCTCTCAGCTTCCTCTATTTATCACCAATGGAGGCCTCAAATGCAAAAGGTGTTGAGAAATCCCATGGTTTTGTTCCTACATAGCAAAATAATTGAGTACAAAGTGACCCAGTTATACCTTCTGTTGCTCTCTTCCTCCTGCTAATCCTTTCAATTTCACACCTCAAATGAAAACTCTAAGTATGGTGGGGTTTTTGTTCGTTTTTGTTGTTGTTGTTTAAATCACTTTTATGGGACTGAGTGGTTTTTAACTCTTACTGAAAAGACTGCAGGCATACATTTGTAATACATATATACCTCTTCTTCACTCATTCAAAAGTAATATTAACTTTACAACCCTAGTAATGATCAGCCATGTGATTTGAATTGCTTTGAAAAAATGGTAATTTTCCAACCTTTAGAGTGATGTAAAATATTATATGAATCTCCTGCCAAATAATATTTTTTATATCAGCCTGGGTCAGCAGAAAACAGACATCTCTTAGCGCTCTTTCCAGAGCTTTTTAAGTAATATAAACAAAAGAATTGTCTTAAATACAGTATAATTAATAACAGAAAATAAAATGGATTTTTAGTGACAAGATTTGGAGGTGGCAATTTGGAACAGTTGCAATGGTAAGTTTTTGTAGATTTTTTTTTTTAACATACATATGTTGAGAAATGTATGGGGTCATCAAATTGCTCTTTTTATGAGAATCACTATTTTTTCCACATGCTTCAGTTGCATCTGTTGACATCTGCTTTCTACTCTATTACACCTGAGACTGGATCCAACTCATATCTCTCATACATCTTTACTGAAATATATCCTCAGTGTATATGCTTCCTTTTAAAAGCTAGTCTTTCACTAGCAACAGTTAATATGTCATCTATCTGTTACCTATGGAAAATAAAAAGGACTTTAAAATTCTCTGCTACTGCTGCAACATTTGCTTTCTTGTCCTTTAATTTTCTATGGTTGTATAGTTGGGTTCATGATGAATAACTGACATGAGCATCTAAAAATTTGGGTTAAGCACTTCAGCATGTGAGAGCCTTATATGCTTTGAAGGTTTTACTGGCAGTACCTTGGACTACCTTAAATTGGCTTAGAGCTCTGCCAACACAGTTGAAGTGTTGTGTCCAGGTAAGCTGGGTGCTTATAAAGTATATGAGCCTCAATGTGTGGGCTCATTTTCCTTAAAAAGGTGGTAAGTTACCTTTATAGAACTGTTACGATAGCAGAACAGAATATTACAGGAACCTCCGTTTTTATCTGCTGATTAGTTCATAGTATGCTTTCCATTTCTTAGTCATTTAAGAGTTATAAGATATGAGCAGTCAGACAGCATTAAGTATAAAGTATTTTATGACCATGTATAAATATATACAATGAACATATGATGCTACTTTGATTTATCAAACTATGATTAAATATTAAACTTCTATAGCTTCATCCTCCATACAGTATAAATCTTACATCATATTCTATGTATGTTAAACTATAATTTCAGATAAGAAATATTATGAAGTGGGCAATTTTGCTGTTGAAAAGTTGTCAGCAGAACTAATCAAAGTATCCCAAGAGATTACAGAATAACTTGGTTTCTTTCTTTGGTTTGTTTTTTTTTAATGATTCAAAAGACAAGTTAAACATGATCTGTGTGTTCTTAATCTTGAACTACCTATCAATTGTATCCAATACTTATAAATTCAACAAAAGCTGAATAGCTTTTCCCAGTGCTTAGAAACCGAGTGAAATTGTTAATCTTCAGAGGAGGCAGAACTGTTTTATATACAATCTAATCTAACAACCTCTTCCTGAATTTACATACATGCCTTCCTTGAATGTACTTAACTTAGGAAAGGTAAGACGGAAGTTATGATTTCGGATCCCCTTTTTGACTTAAGAGCTAGCTGCACTACGCTTTGGCTGCAAAAAGGGTGGAATTACTCTGTAAAATTAAATTGCCTAGGATCCAATCAGGAATGAGGCTCAGCTTCAAGCTGGTTTAAATTTTGTCCACATTTCCTGGAAAGGAAGAGGATAGCATGGAGTTTGATGGGGTATGTGCACAATATTTATTGTCTTCGAGAAAAACAGTTTGTGGAGAGAAGAATGGAGGACTGTCTGCTAATATGCATTTACAGGTCTCAAATTTCCATGCCAAAATTACCTATGTTCTATGCGCTTTGAATGACCATGTTTGCTTCCAATTGTTTGATGATGGCAGCAAATATTGTATACTGAGTAATCATACTCAGTATGGCTCGTACATACCTATGTCTCTTGGTATGGGTCTCCTATGTGACTTCATAGGACACTGGCACTCTACAATTCAAGAGTATTTACAGTTGTTCAAGTATGAGAAAATACAGTGTTATGTATTATTTTAGTATTGGCTCTGAAGAAAATCAGGAAAATTACTAAATCCCGATTCATAAAGCATCAGATTTCAAATTCACATTCTGCAGACTATGGAAACAAATCAATATTAGATAATTTTTCAAGTTATTTCTGTAAGTGCTCAAATTAATAATTAACAGACTAAGAAAAAAGAAATCTGTTTCTAATGAAAGCTTATTACTATTAAATGAATAATATATGATTAAGTGGGATTTTTTTACTTGTATGTTTGCTTACATATTTAATTTATATGCCTGTTATCAAGGTAGAAAAATTAAACAGAACTATATGGTAGCTGAAGGTACCCAGAAAAACACAGAAAGTCCATTAGTATTGACAGATCTGGCTGCTGAGATGCTTTGAGTTTTAGAAACTGACTGTGTGGAAGAAAAGAGGGGTAGTACACCATGGGACATTAGAAAGATTACAGTATTTAAATAACACAAAGGAAATAATTTGGAGATATGTTTGGCATTCTCCAAAAGGCCAACTGTACTCTTACTTCTTTTCAAAACAGGAGCGTTGTTTGCATTTTACAGGTCTGTGGCATTTTACAGATTACGCAACAGGTATGTTAAGTTACTGCTACAGTAATATGTCTAGCAGTTGGAAGAATTTCCTTTGGGAGGTTTGGGGAGTTAAGCCAACACTGCCAAGGTTAAAACATTACTAAATTTTTGAGGGTCTTTTTAAGAGTCCTGTCTCAGAGAGAGAAATCAGCCTGAATGTTTCTTTCCAATGGAACAAAAGATGAAGAAAAACAGCATGCTTGATGGCAATCCCAGACAAATTACTGAAAGCCACTGGATTATTTATTTTGCAAAAAGAAATACCTACCTGGGCCTTCAACCAATGACTGGATTCACCGACATTTTCATTCTCCCTTGAGTTCCACAGGCCTGGCCATCAAATAACTGGCTGCTCCCTACTGGCTTCAGAGAAAACAAAATTTCAGCGTGCATTTTTCATACTGTTTTCTGTCCTCATCTATTTTCATCCTGTATGCTTCTTCCTGGACAAAATACTTAAAATTTTGAGATTGCTTTGCTAACTCACGGTAGAGGTTTTATACAGGACAAGATTGGGATATCCTGCTTCTAAAACACTGTATGCTATCTGAAGTCAAACTTCTGACAATTTTGAAAATAATCAGCAAATAAGGAGACTATATTTTCTACTTGTCAGATACAGTCTTAGGAAAACAATGATCAGAGTTAATTGCACAATATTAATAATTTCTGCAACAATTTGCTGACATAAACCTGGAGTCTTAGTGCTTCCATATGTAATAACTAATAGGTATGTTAACCTGAATTTACCTAGTGGGTAAGGCAGCCTCTTAAAAAGAAATAGACTGATAATTATGTCAATGTCATTCTTTCATCTTTTAGAAGCCTTCTGAAGAGAAAAGTCTAATTAGGATGACAAATAAAGAAAGGCCCTAATGGAAAGATGCCCTTATGCAGAGGTAATTGTTGATAAGGATGCTGAAAGCAATTGAGTTCATATGAACAAATAATTCTCATTAGCAGGTAAAGAAAAGGTCTCATTATTTCCATTCCAGTAGAGCCCTGACAAGACAGATAAATAAACAATAGAAAATACATTACTTCATCTTAAAGTATTTAAAAACATGATCTAAAAGTAATAGAAATTTTGTTGAATGACCTTAATGTCAGTACAGTTCTGGTTTAGTTGGTGGTGGTATTTTAATTTTTTTTTTTTTTTGCTGCTGCACTGAAGTCCTGCTAACGGACAAAGGCACTCGAAACTTGGTAGCTGAGGTGATTACAAGTTTACAGTTAATTCTCCAACCTCAAAATGACAGCCATTGTGTCACTTATGATAGCGGGTTTGTATAATAAGAAGTTATCTAAAAGTCACCTTACAATCCTTAGTGAGAGTGAAGCTCATGTTTTTAACTGTTTGACCTTAAGCACACAGGAGTAAGTTCACAGTACTCAGTAATCTATTGCAAACAATTTGGGTGCTCAACAGACTGTTCTGTGTGCTGTAGATCTCTCTGTGGAGCAATGTTGAAGAACACAGCTATAATTCATTGCAAGTATTGATTACAATTGACTCATTAAGAAGGAAATCAATTCCTGTGAAGTATATAAATTGAAAAGTGGAAAACAAAAGTGACTGAAGACAGTGTTTTGGTATTCATGGAACACTTTTAATAACAGGTTCTGAAGAACGAAACTAAAATGTTTCACACTAGAAAAAGACACGCTTATTCCTAATGCCCATTATTACAATACTGCTGGCATCTGCCTCTCTACTACACATTCTGCATTCCTTTTTGGTAAACAGGATTATTATACTTTGTACTCTGTAGTACTATTTCAACATATTAACAGTGCTATGAATGCCCCTCTTCTTTAAAAATCCTCATCAAACCTTAGCAGTAAATATTTCTCATTCAGGTTTTTACCCACAACATGAAACGCAACACTTCAGAAATATCTGTGATGCTAAAACTAAGCCATTCAGCAATCCCCCACCCCATACTTCATATTCCATGTAAATGTGTGATGTAATGAAATGAAGTATCATTAAAACAACCTTCACATAATTGTAAGCTATTATTTGGAATGATCGTAAAATGCAGAGGGGGAGAAAGAAATTTTTAGCAAGAAATAACATGAATTTTTTCTTTTCAGGAAGTATTATCTATATAATTTCTAAAATGTTACACTTCCAAGTTTTGAGAACTTTGATTCTACTATCTTTATGTTTCTATATGGAAACATTTTGTTTTATATATGTCCGTAAAAAAAATCAAAGCTATTTAAGGAAAAATCTATAAATAAACAATAGCATTTTAAAAAATTGTTTTGTTGTACCTTTGATTTTAATGAAAACTTGTTTCTAGGGGGAAATAAAAAAAAAAAGTTTGGGTGTTTCCAAGTTAACTTTGGAGCCTTTTTTCTAATACTTTCTAAAGAAAAATTCATCCTGTTCCTCACTATCTTATAATTGACATGCTTATCAGTGTTTTCTCCAGTTCAATTAATTAGCCTCCAGTTCAATTAATTAACCTGTGCTGGTTCTGCCAGAAGTCATCTAGGCTGTGGAGGGGTGCACAGAGGTTGTTGATTTAGATCTCGCTGTGGTCCTAAGACCTAGTCATCTTTAGAAAGAAATAGAACTTTTTCTTTGCGTTTTAAGCCTGCTAGAGGCCATACAGTTTTGGTCCCCATATGACTGACTGCTAAACACTTCTGGATTGGAAAACACTGAATAGATAGGGTGAGAGGAATAGACAACATACAGTAGTGCAAAACTAGATTTGTTTTGGGTAGGCAGGAAGACTTAGAGATTTTATCCACCACCATTAGTCTTTAAAAGCTTCGAATATGTCCACAGCCACCCAGCAGACACCTGACAGAACAGCACTTTACCCTTAAGAAGCCCTTTCCCAGGGGGTATAGGAAAACATTTGGAAGGAATTCCAGGAAAGTGAGTGCCTGGAAAGAGAGGTAATGTTAGACATCCATCCTAAGCAGTAAGTTTGGAATTTTAGACTTACCATGTTTTATTTCTCCAATCAAATTAAATTGGTCACTGTCATGGCAGAATGAATGATACTCACCTGTAATACAACTGCAGTCTATATTTATAGTATTTAACTTCATCCCACTTTTCTTACTCAATTCCTCTAGGGTTTTTTATTTGACATTTTCATTCTCTTCTGACAAGGCAAGGCCTTCCAGCTTTGTGTCATTAGTAAATTTCATTTACACCATCCTTCTTCTTGTGTGCCAAGATAACTAATTAAATGACTTAAGATTTATACCAGTAACATTCCTGCAGCCTGATACTCTTGCCTTTCAATGCAACCATTTGCTAAGTCTAATTCATCCAGTTCCTTACAACCTTACAATTAATATGCCAATCAGTGTTTTCTCCACTTCAGTTAATTTCTCCCTTGTGAATATTAAATGTTTCTGGGTTACTACTGCAGAACACTGAAGGACCATGCATGAAAGTGCACAGCTTTAGCAGCATCTGCTTTTCCCTAGTCGTACATACAACTGAAAAATTTTCATCTACTCTGGTTTTTGTCATGAGGAACGGACTTGCAAAACACAGTACAAGTCCACAGCTATATAATATCATGCGGACAACCCTAGTGCACACAATTATGTTTCATTTCTATGATTTGTTAGCTTAATTGTTTGTTTTTCAAATGGCATCAAATCTAACTGCTATGGGAGTAATGGATTTCTGTATGCTGAGATTATTCTTTTGGATCAAAATAAATCAAAATAACCCTTGGAGGACCACTCCACACTTTGTGACAGAACTTTTATGTCAAAAGGAAATATATAAAAAGCTTATCCAGAAGAAAGCATCTCTGCCAGTCTGTATCTTGTAAGAAGCTGTCTCCACCAACTGCTGCCAAAGGAACACAATAGCTTTTCACTGGGGAAAATCCACTTCGTTATCACCCATCTTATGTTTCCATTTACATCATTGCAAATATTTAGACATTATCATTTTCCTGAAGACTGGCTTGTGCATTCACTTTGTAATATTATAAGCAACAAAGGTCACCCCTCATGCATCCCTGCTAACAGAAGTAGGTCATATTTCCATCAACCCTTACACCCTTGTCTTACTAGTTTACCCAAAAAAACCCCTGATAGCTTTCTCTATAGTGTGGCATTGCAAGCACTTAGGTTTGTCTTAAGGGATGGCCACTGTGGACATAAGCATAAGAGGAGAGGACAGGAGTGGAATTACATAGCAGATACTTCTAGCAGTTGCTGTGTCTTATGCTTGCAAAATGTGTGGAACTCAAGGCGTACAGGTTCAAGGCAGCAAGGACCATCCAAGCTGTCACTGCCATACTGCTGTTACACAAGGCCTTACAGACCTCACTTTTTGCTGGTACAGTGTGCTTACTATATGGCATGTGGGATTTTTTGACTTAGTTTCAAACTAAACAGGCTTATTTTGCGGCCTGTGTTAATGAAAAAATTATAAGGTGAAACCAGAGTGGAGGGGGAAAACAGGGAAAAATTGTGTTGTATTGTGGCCAACAAGGTAGCTTGCATTCTGCAGCATAGTGTCTGAAAGTATTTATCTTGGGGGTTTAGAGCTGCTATAAAATAGTTAACGTTAAAAGTTCCTAACCTTCAATCAATAAGACTACAACTTATGTTTATACCTGCTGATGGCTTGCCTTTGTACATTGCTTGTAGGTTACGATGAATTGCTTGGGACAACTGTTAGCACAATGAAGTAGTAGACCTGAATTCACAGCTATGTCTTTCTACCAACAGTGTAATTCCATTTAGTTCAGGTACATTTACAATACAGTCTACTCAAACATTTAAGATATTTGCCTGAAATTTCACTGCAAATATTTAACTTCTTTCATTTTAAATTCTTAAGACCTTCTGAAGTCATGAAAATCAGTGAATCTGTATCTGAATAGAATACAACAGCAATAAATCTTGTGCAAGTCAGAAATATTGCAACAAAGCATTTCTTGCTTGAAAAGATCCCTTTTCTAAAACTGAGAACTGAATCCTCTTAGAGATGCTAATTGAAAATATAGCATAATGGTTACCTGAGACACAGGGTATTTTGTATTTATTTTCCTCTTCCTGAGCTTTAAAGAAATAACACATTTATAGAAACCTAGTTCAGAATCACCAAAAGGCTACAAAAAAGGTTATAATGTGATGCCATAGAACAGTAACAGAAAGATTTACTTTTAGTTTCTTTAAGAGAAATATATTTGGGATGGAGAAGAACATATTCTACCTTAGCTCAGCAGTTATGGTTTTCATCCCAGACATGCCAACAGCCTAAGGAGGTGACCATCTTATAATCAGTACATTAACCCTTTCATTTTGACTTTGGACATAGGTGTTAGTCAGCTTTCAGTGTTCAACTTACAATCCTGCTGACTTGTCATTTAGCTATAAACCCAGAACTGGGCTCATGATCATCTTACTGCGTGATTACCGCAATATTAGACTTTGCTTATATCACCATAACTCTAGCCAAACATGTAGTACATCATTTTGGATGTATCAGGAGCTGTTTATTTTAATTCTGCTCCTTCATTAAACTTACCAAGCCAAATGACCTATGTCTTGATTTATTTTCAGCAACTCTCAAAAAGACTGTCTGAAAGCCAACAGTGCTCATCCTCAGCTCATTCATTGAATTTCATCGTTCTTAAAAATTGAACCACCAATACAGGTAATCGATCAATTTTGTTCTAGAGAAGTTCCAAAAGCCAATGGACTTCATGCATTTAAGGTATTAACCTATAAAATTTCAAACAGTATTTTCTCATTATCTACAGCTTTTTACTGAAAAAACCCCACTTCTTGCTGCTCAGTGATACTGTCAATTTTCATTCTTTAATAAAGTGAGATCTTTGTTAACTTCTAAATTAAGTAAAATCTGTGCAATACATCATCACAGAAAATTAGAAGGCATGGATTGGCAAAAAAGAATGCTGTGGCCTCCCTGGACAGAGATAGATGGCAGTGGCAGTAGAAATATTTGCCTTTTACATAGTGGACTTTGGACTAGAAGTAGTACAAGCCGCGTAAACTTGCTGAGACTAGTGACTAGGGATTAATTATTAATATAAGGAATAAGGCTCCCTTCTTCCTCCACCTTGCATTTTTTGTCACATTTTATTCAATGTCTGCCTAACCCAATGTGAAAATCAGTAAAGAGTGGAATGGGAATTTAACCTCTTTCAGTCTTGACTGATCCTACCAGCAGACGTTAGAGGCGTACATACCTCTGTTGCTCGCTGTTCATAAACCCTCGCACCACTTTGTCATAGTGTGCTCCCCTCTCTGATCTGCTCTGCCAGCATAGGCTGGTGATTAAGGATGCCCTCTTTTCTTCTTAAATTAGTGATTGTGAGGAAATATAGGCAAAAGATAGATGCACAGATCAATTCAGGTGCTCCTGCATATGTATGCATGTCCAAGCCGCCTAGACAAGCAGAGTGTGACTTGGTTAAATACTGATCTGTGGATTTCTTTACCAAAACTATACATTATTTACAGTCTGGGTCTTACTTAAACAATCACATAAGGTATAAAATAAAGACTAAACAAGGAAGTGAAACTCCTACTCCGTTCTTCCTAATCTACACAAGACTTTCTTGACAAAGAATCAGAAGTGTGGTAGATACTTTAGTCTCTTCACAAAGTGCAACCAGGACTTTCAACTTCAGTATTATATTTTCAAGAAGAAAGAAAAGCAGATATTGTCTTAAAATACTTTAAAACAGTGGCCTGGAAACCTGGAGAAAATGGGACAGATAAGCTCAATTTCTTTTTTTCTTATTTTTGGTTGCAAAATTTTTATCATCTGCCAGATGAGGTGTTCAGAGCACCCAGCAGGATAGCCCCTGTGTAACTATTAAAGACTTGACATGGACAGTAACTGATCCTGAACTGAAACCAGTCAAAAATTCATTGGTTTCATTCATTTAATTTTTTTCAGGATTATGAGTACTTACATTTTTTTCTAACTTTCTCACTAGTTAATTTTTTTAACTCATCTGTTTTTTTTTAACTCTCTATCTATTCCTGACAATTAACTCTGAAGAATCAACTGAAACAAACCAGAAAGAACCCCACAATACTTTTTTTTTTTCTTTAAGAAATTTAATAACCATACTTTAGAGTTACCAGACTTTTTACTTTTATACCATAGACCTTCATATTTCATAAAAGCTAACACCAGGATAGAAAAATATCAATTTAGCAGATATCTTCCCTTCCTACTCTGAAGTCTGAACTCTTGCCTGTTTTTAACTTACAGAAACGAAGACCCCAAAAAGATGTTTTAATGGCAGGAAAGGAGGGAGGGTGGAAATCAATTCCTCTTATTCCCACAAGTGCATCTTTTGTCAACTTTATGGGAAAAGTTTAAAACTTTGGGTCATGTGATTAGACTTTAAAAAAAAAACCCAAACTTGTTTAAGCCCCAGTGCATCTAATTAAAGTTCATTACAGGCGAAACCATAGGTGAACACAAGAACTGAAAGATAGTGACACACCAACCACAAGATCAGTACTGAGATGAAATGTGCAAAATAATGAGCACATTTTTCGGTACCTTTAGCTGGATGCTCAAAGCAAAGCTAAAGTCAATGCACCTTACAATTAATCACTACAAGCATGTATCAAACACACTAGTTTCTCTCCTGAAGGACAGTGCTGTTGTTCAGGAAGACTGGTAGTATGAAACGAGTGTTCTCAGAGAAGTGACCCTGAAAGTTTGGATGTCAGTACACACACAATTTCTTGAAATGCATTTTGAAAGCCTATGAAAATTACCTCTTTGCAGTGTCTATGTTCACACATTTCAAGGCAGACAACCTCCACAAAGTACTTACCAGCCTGCCCTCAGCGAGGCTTAAATCTTCTGGGAGAAAAAGGTCCACTGAACTCTAGTGAACTATTTTAGACATAGTCCAGCAGATTAGTTTTCCTCCCACATGTATTTTATCGTCAACATTTATTTGGCAAGATAATTTTCTAGGTAGGTTCTTTTGAGAGAAGTTTTAGAAATTCTGTTCATAGGGGAAATTGAGGACACATTAATAGGCCTGCTTCTTATTTCTTCTGTTCTCTAGACAAAAAGATGAAGTTTTAATTCACAAAGATAAAGTTTTAATTCACAAAGTGCTAAGTATCATAAAGTGAAATTCTCTTTTTGTTATACAGTTTTAAAAACAAGACTTTTAATTTCCTAGTTCCCTTGGACATTCCTTAGACATGTGTGTTGATTTCTTAAGTGAATGTAGAATCCTTGGCTTAAAACCCCCATGTAATAGATCAAAGGACAAAGAGTTTCAAAGAATAAACATTCAAAGTTTCATTGTAGGTATAATGCAATCACAGGCATTAGACATGCACATGTCTTTAATGGGTATAGTGAAAATGGCAAAAAAAGTAGCTGTGTTATAGTTTTGGATCTTTACGATGGTCTTTCAGCAACCAGCAAACCCACGAATTTCTCTGTGCCCTGCCTCTACAGAATCAGAACTTTCAAATGCCCAGTACCTGGTATTAGCAGTACATCCACAATCGAGGCCTAAGAAAAAACCTAGGGGATACATCGTCACAATTGTGTGAAAGACCACTTTGGGCCAAAGATAGGTTCTCCATTTCCAGGTCAAATTCCCTGTGGTCAGACAGACATGAAAAAGGACCTGCTGAAGCAATGACTTCTATCCAGCACATGGCTGAGGGCTTGGAGAAATTGAATATCACTAAAAAGTACAGAAGCAGCAACACAGAGGTTAAGCTGCAGCTCTAGCTGCAAGCTTCAGTGTACTTCAAGGTGAACACATTTTTCCATGGTCAAACATAGCAAGAGCTGCCCACTGGGAAAATGAATGAGGTAACACATTGGTCTGAATTATAAGCATGCCTAATGACAATCCTGCAAAGGTCTCTTTCAGAGTTGTAATTACCTCTGAACTCAACCAGAACCTTGTGGCATCTCTCAGGCGATGTTAAGAAATGCAGCCTCTAAACAGACTTCAGGCAAATGAAAAACAAGCACAGACTTATTTATCAATAAGTTAACAAATTAATTCCAAATTTCAGGAGCTTGCAGCATAGTAATTGAAGTCACAGCTATTTTGAAGATCCTTTTATTTTACTTTGTATTTTTACATAAAGAATTTAATGCATTTAGGGTTTGTTCGTTTGGGGTTTTTAAATCATAAAAATGAGATATATTTTACCTTTGTTGGCTTTTTAAGAAAATAAGCTAAACTATATCACTTTCAAGAACACAGGTTTTACCACACAGGTTAAAACAGTCTGAACCTTCCCTTATCCTCATTGTAGTCTGTTTTACAGCTCCTCAAGTGACTTGGTTACTCCACGCCACTGAACGTGCCTGCATGTTGTTAGGTGTAGTTCAGCTTTCCAGTCTCTAGAGGTCTCTGCATATCGCATTTTAGCTCAGTGACATCTCTGCAGCAATGGCATTTGGAAGGTGAGACTGAAGAACTGCATGAGAAAGGTCTGCTGGCACCAGGTCTGACTCTGACAGTGCTGTCATGAGAATTTAGCTCTCCTAGTAATTTACAGAAGCCAAAGAGAGGGAGAGAGATTTATACTGTAGCATTAGCTAACATCAGCATTGCACAAGCAGGAACATTTTACATTCTGTCCTTAGAATTCAGATAATCATAGCTCTTAACATTCAGCTAGAAATGGTTGAATTTGGTGATGTAGAAAGATGGCTGTTAACACCAGATGCCAGAAATATTAGCTTTTAAACTCTGACATTGGCCACACCTGGGCTGGTGGTGGGTTTTTTTTTCCTTTTGTGGTTGATGATTTTTTCCCTCCAAAAAAATTATTTCTGATTTAAAGTATTATGATCCAGCTAACCATAGAAGAATTTGTTTACTAAAATTTGAATGTAGATGCATTTTCAGGATAGGTACAGCTGCCTTCCACCTGTACCTTTGCTGTCATCTCTTGTCTAGAAGCCTGCATGCTGGCTGTTGAGTACCTTTCCTGATTGACTTTGTATTATTTTTTTGTATTTTTAATATCATAATTGAACATATAAAAAATCTTATCTATCTAAGGAATAGATTCTGAAAATAATAACAAAAAAATCCAAGGCAACTCAAAAGAAATAAGTTGCTTCCTTTGCCTGGAAGGATCTTAGAGCCTCCTCAGTACCTCACACCAATTTTACATTCAGAGTCAAGTCTTTGCCTATGGATAGATTAAAGCAAATAAATTAATAAATAAAATACCCGCAACTCCTCAAAGGCATTTCTGATTCTAAAGCCCTTTTTAAGGCCTTCAGTAACCACTCCACATTATCAGCACAAGCAACTTGGCAGAACAGGTAGTTGCTAAGGCAGCCAAATACAAAGAATAGCAGAGAACTGCAAAACCAACTTTGTTGCAGTCACAGCTTCTGCAAAGATAAGAACAGAAGGTGGCATTTGATTTCATTATTTTTTATTTAGGCTACCACAATCATTACAAAGATACGGAAAAATTAGGTGAGCCTACTTTTACATTGCAGCTTGAACAGTTTTAATAGCTTTATAAATAGTGTATTTATGTTAAAGTAATAGCAGGTTTTTGAGATGTCTTGTCAACTCTATACTGCTGCTTGGACCCTAGTTCTACTCCTTACTAAGCTATGTGCAGAAGACAGAATTTTCTCAGTAAACTGTGTGTGCCTGTTCTCAAAGACGTGTCTTTCCGTAGCTGTAGCTTTCTGACACATAGCAATTCTTTATTCTGAGAATTATTAATTTGCTTGCCGCTTCTTCTGAATAATAGGCAGTGAAATAATATGGAAATAGGTGCTAGTTGATAGTTTTTACAGAAGAAACCAAGAGTTGCCCTGTTTCTGTCCTGAGAACCGCATTTCCTGCATAATGATCCATAATAATCTGCCAGTCCTGGACCTTCAAAACTTTGTCATTTCCCCACATACAAAGTTTTCTCGAAATTATAAACTGTGATGTCTTCTAAGCCCCTTTCTAATCTAAGACAGTTATTCCTCAGGAATTCTGCACAAACACTAAGTCATAACATTTGCTTCTCAAAGCTCTGTTGGCTTTTTTTAAAAAAAAGCAAAAGTAAACTGTCTGATCCACAAAAAGCCCATTTAAGTTTCAGAAGCATTAGTTCTGCTTCTCTTAGATGTACATAGTGTAGCACTCCGTGGATTTTTATTGTTTAAAATTTCAAAATAACCTCCATGCAACACTTAAAACACCTTTTTTTTTCTCTCCCATGAAATTTAGAACATACAGAACATTTAATGTTTGAAGGTTTTCACTTTTCAACATCAAATTTCACTAGAAAGCTCTCTACTAAACTGTTATATCTTCTAAAACTGTAAGTAAATTTTGATAGATCTGTCTTTCAATTTCTTTAATCATCTGAACATGCTTTTCCAAGGAAGCTGCAAGAAGGGCAGAAATTAATCTCGATGTTATCTCAGCTTGGCATTTTACACTGTGAGGAATACTACACCTATGCAGAAAAACATTCTTGTCTGTTTCCAAAAGTCTACCAGGAAGTTCCACAATTTTAGTGATGTAGGAGAACAATTTTAGCAATTTCCATTAACAAGCAACCTCATGTTTGCAAAATTAAAATAATTTAAAAAAATCATAGTACTACTACAGTGTGCATGAGTTCACAGAATTATACTATTCATTAGTAACTGGAAAATTCTGCCTGTAATGAATGTATACATCTTTTCTTTTTTTTTTTTTTTTTTTTGTAAAAGCTTACGACTATAAACAGGTTATCGAGTCTGACAATCAATAATAAATTTGCTCATATCATACTGAAAACTGAAGAAACTAAAAATTAAGAAACTAAGTATTTAAAAAAGAAGAGCTTATGTTCACTTTGTTATATAAATTCATGAATATACCAAAATGAGGAATTCTTAATTCTGTGAACAGACTCATGTAATAGTATGCGTAGTATTCACAACAGTTTTAAGAAGTCATCAACTTTACTGCTTTTAGATTGCATCAGGGTTTTCAGCTGCCCAGGTGTGTTTATATTGTGCAATTTTTAAGCAATTCAATCCCCACTAAAGTGATTGTTCCAGCAAAGATGTTGTCAGAAGATTTTAAAAGTGTTCCATTGTATAACAAGATTTTAACTTTTTTTACTTATGTGCAATCATTTCTTCTCATTGTGATAGATGCTGTGAGTATATACAACTCTGCCAATAATCTTTGTTCAAAGGTTTCCAAGGCAAAGAGGTTAAGATCTGTATTGACCCTGTGAACAAAGCATCAGCTAGTTTGTGGGGAGAAAACTCAGTAGGATATACTTATTTTTAATAATTGAATCATAGTAACTGTAATGTGTCTTGGAATTACGATCTGAGATCAGAGAGACAGTAACCCTTTGGGTTACATTCAGGGAATTTCCAAAACAGAAGGCAGCAACAAGGAAGGAGACTCAAACACATTTTAGAAGGCAGCAGTGAATCTGGGAACACTGGCAGAGCAGAAAACCCCAGGAACTGTTTTAAAAATGGAGAACAAATGCAGATGCAGGACCCAGAAGTTTGATATCGACTATTTCAGAAAGGCATGTGACCCATTAAAAGCAAAGAGATCACCCATATTATTTTTTAAAACCAGATACACTTAATGTAGAGCATTTAGCATAAGGCATGATGTTGCCACGAAGAACATCAGGAAGAGCTCGAGTATGAAGGCAGTAATACCTAGCTGCTTGAAGAGATCGGGACAGCTGATACATTTGAAGAGATGCTGTCCACCTCAGCACTGTTGGAACATTAGACAGTAGTTTCTTGTGCAAGGATTGTCTGTTACTTTATGGCTGTACAGTGATTAATAGGATAAGTCTTTGGGAATTTACACAGTAGAAATAACCCTTACACTTCATATTGTAGTAGTGCTTCTATTATCATGGAAGTGTGCAACTTTCATTAGTGATCTGTTAATATAGGGATTTTTGGCTGTCTGCTTGTTTTTCCTTACATTCAGAAATGCTTTGTAAATTGTACTACATTAACTGAAGTAAATTTGAGTATGAGGTACACAGGTCATCAGCAGTATTTGGTTTATGAGCTTTATTATTTGGCTGAGTAAGTAATTCAAGACATCCAAGGCAATCAATCTTATGTTCTGTCCAGCTTCAGGAGAGAAAGCTATTTCCTGGAGGGATTCTGTGAATAGTTAACTTTTTTTGTTCCCTTAAACATACTAATATAAATCCTATATATTTCTCTCCTCAGTAAACATGCAATGCCAGTTGTGAAAAGGAAGAGGTCAATAAAACCATGAGTAATGACAGCGGATTTCTTCCCTAGTTGGAAAAAGTAAATATTTTTATGGTTCTTCCAGTATAGAAGAAAAAAAAAAGATCCAACCATTAAAGACTAGTAGGAGAAACATTGGAACAGGCTGCCTAGAGAGGTGACAGAATCACCGACCCTGGAGGTGTTTAAAAAATGCGTGGATGGCATGCTTAGCAAGATGATTTAGTGGTGGACATGGCAGTCCTGGGTTAACAGTTGGAATTGATGATCTTACAAGGTCTTTTCCAACCTAAATGATTCTATGAAGAAAATCAACCTACTAAAGGACTTCGAGAAGATGTAGCCTGAGAAACAAAGGTTAAAGCTTTTGTGGTACAGTCTGAACTGAAGAGCAAAATGTGAGACTTCATATACTAGGTTAATTCATTAACATGTTTGTGCAAAGGAAAAGCAAAATAAAAACCCTAACCCAACACACTAGCCAGAAAACATCTATCTGTTGCAGAGAAGAGCATATGGAAGAAGGGGTAAGAATCACTTTCATCAGTCTGTTCGTTTGGATAAGCTGGCAATACAATAGCTGACATCCTTTGGTGGGTAACAGAGCAAGTTTAACTAAAGAAAAGCTGAAAAAACAATATGCATGAAAAGACTAACTTCTAAAAGAAATATTGAAGGGTCAGGGGAATCAAGTAATATTACAGTAAATTACTTAGCACTCAAATTTTAGCATTTATTATGAAGTCCACTATTTTGAGTATCCCACAAAATATCTGTTGGTAGCTATCCTTCAGAGGTCAGGAGATGAAACAGATGAGAGCAGTAACATCCAAGGTATACAGGAGAAAAGTCTGGAATAGAACGGTGAGAGCCAGAAGATAGCACTACAACCTTCAAAACCGAAGACAAACAAAAGTAATCAATGCTTAACAAGGTCTTAATATGCGTCCAAAAAAGATCATCTGGGAGTCTGTCAGAAGTACCATGGTCTATACACCTCAGTCAAATATTAGCACTCATACAACTGTAAGAAAATTATATTTAAAAGAGAGAAAAAAAAAAAAGAAAAAGTACTAAAGGCCTGTAAGTTAAGAAGTTGATTATATAACTTTTTACATATTGATAACTAGAAGTCAGGTATACTCTCAGTTCAGGAATCTCTTGTTCCACAGACCTTTATATAAATAAAGAAATGCACATTTTAGCTACTCAGCAGGAATTTGTGTCATAATACTAATCAAGAGTTGATAAGTTAAATAGAATATGTTCAGTTTTGGAGAAGATTAATGCATTGCAAGTAGTGCAAGGCTCTCCTGAAGAGAGAGAAAAATCATCTTTACCTAAAATGATTCTTCACTTGTCTGATTGGGTTTGTGATGTTTTTCTCATTTTACCTGGTATTTTCTTAGTAGCATCAGTCACATTCAGTGGTATAAAGTGCTGTCCCCTATTGTCAGCAAAGAGGTTCTTTGAAAATAATATAGATTTTAGTTCTCACATTTTAGAATGGCATTAAGTTGCTTGATATTCTGACTTTGACCAGAGGCTAAATTTAGAGATGAGGAAAGCCCTCTATCTTGTGTAGCATGAACTGCATTGCAAATATTTCTTACAACAGTAACAAAGAACATTTGAGTGAGTTTGTACACCGTGCTTAGTATTTAATGAAACGATCTGATAAGTTGCTTTTCAAGTTCTCTCTCACACAGGTGGCAAATAACTGTCCTATCTTAACTGACTAAAAAAAATACAGAAAAAAGATTATCTTTGTAATAGTGATCTACTATAGAACAGACACAATTTCAACTTCATCATTAGATATGCTCTAAATTATTCACCTGTGATGGTGGAAAACCACATTTCATCAATGTATTTCTCCTCACACTCAAATGGATTTTATTTAAAATAGAAAAAGAATCCCCAGTTCATGACTTTTTTTCCTCTTTAAGTCATAAATCCACAAGATTTTTTTTTTAAAGTAGGGCATAATAAGGAAGCCGATGAAGCATTTCCCGGAGTTATAAAGTTGGTACTTTACGTAGCCGTTTCCATCTATAACAGGTTTTTCTCTAGAAAACCCGTGGCGGCAGCAATAGTTACCTCCTACCATTGGAGGGAGCCAACAGCACTTGTACAGAAATTTTCTTTCCTAAGCCTCTGTTTGGAAGAAGTCAACTTTTTCAGCACTGCGGTAGTGGCATTGTATACTGAAAAGCTGCAGCACTCTCCACTTTTCATAATAAAAATGATTTCTAAAAAGTAATGGCGTATTCCTTATGATACAGTCTAGTTACCCTTACTTAGAAGTATTAAAGAACATGCTTTAAGCTTAGAGCAAGCTATATTGGTGCTTATTTTGGAGATTTTATAAAGACAGGAGGTTTACTTTATCATATATGCTTTTTATTTTTTTAAAGACAGACAAAAAATCACGTTAAATATGAACTAAATATTTTTAAAAGTTTTTAAATAAAACCACATTCTTTCTAGTTCACGATCTCATTTAACTCTACAGTTAAAAGAGAGTAGTAGTACAAAGAAAGTAATATAGAAAAATGTTGTATTGTATTTGGATTTTTTAAATGTTGTTTTGCTTGTGCACCAAGATGTTGTATGAACCAAGATTTTACTTTTGTATTGTTATCCAGAGACAGGGAACAAGATACAACAGTATAGGCTGTACCTTCAAATAAGACACTAGGTTCTGAACTGTAGCAAATAAGATGAATTGAGGACCCACGGTGGCCATACCCAAGATTGAGATATGTTTTCTTAATTTTTGTCTTAAAGTGGAATTTCACTTACATCTAACTGCCACATAGGTAAAGAAGACCAAGAAAATAAGTTAACGTAAGAACCCACCAAAGCTTTGCTCTAAATGAAATTAGAGTTGAACATATTGAGTTAAACAGTTAGGACCAGAAAGGAAAAAGAAGTTAATCTAGCTTGTGAATATTATACTCTGTGACTCAAAATAACTGTGTGTGACTTTCACAGCCTTTTTCAGTTTTAAAGTGCTTTCCATTCACAGAAGGTTAGAATGTAGCCTGGCCTGTGCTTACATATAAAGAAATAAGGAAAAACAAGAAGCTTCTCTAAGGTTTCTTGGCATATTGTAAAAGCACAAAAGTATGGGAAATTGCTAGAGATATTTACCCTCTCTTGCCTCTGTCCCAAGGTAACTTGGGATGATATGCCTAAAACAACAGACATGATATAGCCTCATCATAATTCCAGCACAATCTGAACTACCTTAATTTATAGCCCATGTCACCAAGTTAGCACTACAGCAACATTACAAAGTCACAAATGACTCAGACTGGGATTACCTCAGCCAAAATCCCTCTGTTCTGGAAGTTCTTTTTCTCCTTGCTGAATAGACCCATTGAACTTCTGAGCTGACTGCATCAGCTTCCCTGAAAATCAGACCTGCCCAGACATTATGCTTATTTCATTAGTTTTGTACATTTCTTTGTGCTTGAAAAATCGCAGGTATTCTAATTTGTAAAAGGAGTAACAGCTGACACTTTTGGTTGCAATTGTTTGTGATTCCAGAATTATCAATGTAGTCTATAGTAGAGAGCTTCACTGCAATCACATGACAACTATTCTTTTGTAGCATTCCAGGCTTAATGGTATAAACTGGATGTGTGGGTTTCTTCTATATATTAAGACACCACTATGTTCTAAGAAGCTAAAATACTAGTTGGTGTGCCTAACTATCCAGCAAAGTATTTTGTGTCTTCTCACAGAAGACATCTGTGAGAATAGATGGTTGCTGTCCTTGATATGCTTAAAGATAGGCAACATGCAAACTACAAACACATGCAAGAGTGTATGATGCTGTCTCTGCTTTTCATCAGGTCTAACTCTTTCAAAATGTCCTGGTTTAAAGATGTAGCCCAAATAGGAAGATTTAGCAAAGGAAGTTTAGGACTGTAAATTTTCAGGTGTCATATTCTCAGCACTCAAGCCATCTCATTTAAAAAAAAATATATCTTAGCATCACAGAATAATTCAAGTTGGAAGGAATGTCAGGAGGTGTCACCTCCAACCTCCTGCTCACAGCAGGGTGACCTTTGAGGCTGACCAAATTGCTCGGGGCTTTATCTTGAAAACCCAAAAGGATAAAGAATGCACAAGCTCTCCTTGCTACACTCCTTGGCTGTACCCAAAGTGAGAAGGCTTTTCCTTCTATCCTGTCTGAATACCTGTTGTTTCAGTTCTTGTCTGCGTGCACTATGTAGAAACATATCTATGCTTGTGCCTGTAGAGCTAAATAGTCACTGAAAATACATAATGAAAATGTTAAAATGTGACAGTTCTTAATAAAAATATCAGATTGCCATAAATTGTTACCTTCCTAAAATCTGCACTGGTGGGGACTGAGCTGGTCTTTGGAGTTTTTGATTGGTTGGTTGGTTTTGTTTTGGGGTTTTTCTGTTTGGTTCTTTTGGGGTTTTTTTTGCTTAATTTATCTGTAACAATTAAGAATTTTTGACAGGTTATTGAAACTGGTATTGATTCTGTAGTTTTATAGTGAAATAGAACTTGTCACTGGATTATAAAGTAGCCTTATGTAGGTTAATAACATTAATGTTGACTTAATCAGCCCTTCACTTCCTCTAAGAGGCATGTGCTTCTCTCTGCTATGAACTTGGCTACAATACTGCAAATTAATGTGTAGTCATCATAGTGCTATGATTTATTTTTCCTCCAAGATCACATATATGTGATTATGTCACACATTTATCAGCTGAAGAATGAAGAAGGGTTTGAAGGGTTATGAAACCTCAGGTTTCCTAAGATGTTCCAATAAGTTTGTTTCATTTTTCATATACATGTGTTTTAAGCTTTTCAAATTAAATAACACAGGCTAAATTCACTTAAACACAAAGCGTATATAGTCACAGTTACGCTGAAGAAAGATATTCTTGAGTTGTTGTTGCATGCTATCACTCATGTTTTCCAGGATGTCTCCTGGAACCTGCATCTCTCAGAGCTACCACGCATGGACTGCCCTTTGGTCATGGTTCCTAGAAGCTTGTCTCACAAGTCAAGTCCTTAGCTCTGCATCCATCCACCTAGAAACATGGGGAAGCCTGGCTCTAGCTGCACTTTGGCTTCTAAAGACCCTTGCAACAACGCTTAGGAAATATCCTTTGGTTAAAACCAGGGTTACAAAGGGCTCCGAGAGAAGGATTTTACAACCTCAGTATAGCATGCCTGATCTGCTGCAAAGATGTTGACCTCCAAGTCCCATTAGATAGGTTTCTATAAAACTCTTGCTGTTTGTTTCCTCCAAGGACACACGGTTGAGCTCCAAAGCCCATCCCTTAGGTAGACTGGCCACAGGCTAATCCAGAGTCCTACTCTGTGTCATTCTCTGAAGTCACTTTGCAGAATTCTGTAGAGTTGGGGTAGTTGAAAAGGAGTTTTAGATGGATTTAAACTAACCTTGTAAAACTTCAAATGAAACCGGAGAAGTAGCATTTCCTGAGTTCTTTTGATAGCAAAATATGATAATTGACTGGGGGTTTTTGTCCCCATTTAACATCGTAAAATAAGAAAATAATTACTGTAATGCAAATTTTAAATTGGGAGGTGGGGGGTGTTTTGTTTTGTTTTTTTCTTTTGTCAGTGGTTCTAAAAGTTCAAGATAATTTCAGAGTGGCCAAAAGCCACAGAGTAACTCTAAACAGGGAGATGCATCCCGTTACATGCTGTCCAACACTGCATATTCAAGCAGCTAAGAGAAAAAATACTGTTTGTATGATCAGCCGTACCTCGTCAATTGAATATTAAATATAAACATATTATATAAATGTTGTAAACAGAATAATACAATTAGACTGCAATTGTATTCTCTCTCTAGAGAGAGATATGTATATATCTAGAAGTGAGACCTTTGTCAAAACTAAAGCACACTAAAACTTTTTAAAGAGAAAGTTGGTACCTGGAAATACGATAAGGCAGAAAACATCAGATAATCCATTAGTTTTGAACAGTTTTCCGTTGTCTTGAAAAGCTACTCAAACATTTCAGAATTTTAGCATTGCCTTCCATTAAGGAGGGATAGTTATTGTAGTAAGACTTAACAGATAGCAACTATCTGTTAATAGTAATAGCTGTAGTCTCAATGTTTCTGAGTCTCCAGGAAAAAAAAAGGAAAAAGAAAAAAAATGTGCTTTACTGGGACGTGATAAGAACGAACAGCATTTGCTGTCGTTGACTTAAACTGAGTGAGACACTTTTAAAAATTAAGTAACCAGATCCTCTGGAGGCAATCATTTTTTCATCTTGGAAGAAGTGACGAGGTTGTAAGCTCTTGTCAGGAAAAATGTTAAAGACCAAATGGTTAGTTTCCACTGTTGCTGGTCGGGAGTGCTTTAATGCTTGCCAGTGGCAAGTCTGTTAGCAATATGCACACTTGGAACTGTGAAATTTCCTTCACACCACTTTCATTGTAGTAGTGCAAAACACTGCACACTGTTTACCAGAGCTGCAATCTACCTTTGTGATAAATTTCATGAATTGATTTCCTCTCCCTGATACTCGGGCCAGTACGGGAAGAGCTTATGCTTATTTACTTTACATTATTCCTGATCCTTCTCAGATCTCACACATCTCAAGAGCTTCTTGTAATTCTTAACTATGATCATCATGTTGATCAGTTCAGTACATCTTTTATAAGACTACTAATCCGTAAAGATGATACAAAGAGCTAGTATCACCGGTTTCTAACAAAATCTGAGTTTTAATTTCAATAGATAGTATGCCAAATATTACTAATTTTCAACACAACCCTTCAGGTTGCATTGAAGTCTGAAGTATCAGATCTGATACTTGACTATGAAACGTTCTGTTTCTATCCATTTTGAATTAAAATTCCCCTTGTCAAACAGGAGGAAATTATTAAATTGCTGTAGAGTCTCCAGGAGAAGTAGCTTTGCCTGCAGAACAAGTATTTTTCCTAATAATTTATGTCTGCAAGTGTCATAGTCTCATTGACATAACAGTATCTTGCCACAAAACATTACAAAACTGTATTTATATTTGATTGTCAGATATTAATCATAGCTAGGAGAAAAGGGGGTTGTTATTCTATGATATTTAGCGTATGGAACAGTAAACACCACAGGTAAGTCTGCACCCCATACTTGCTATAGAAAGAATCATGCAAAGCAGAAAAAGCAATTTGAATTTAAGCTTTCTTGTTCCAAATATTTCATAATCTGAATGGGGTTTTTTAGGTTTGGGGTTTGGTTTTTTTCTGGTCTATGAACTATCAAGCTCCACAAAGAGCACATAAGATAAGTTGTGCCGTACAGTAAAAGTAGTGCAGCTATCCTTCACTATGTTAGAATTACATATTTAGGCAACCCAACTTTTCTGTTCTACTGTTTTTTTCATATGGCACATGAAAAGCTCCTACAAGGCACTCCATAAGAATTTTCTAAAACCATGAGAATCTTCAGGATAAAGACCATGATCTGCTTGTTGTTTCTGCAGCAAACCCCACTTTCTGAATGAAGCTTGGTGTAGTACTACATACCGTTTTTTTTCTTTGAACACAAAAAGTTTTCCAACCACAGTCGTAAAGAAAAAAAGGCAAAACCCGGCTCACGTGATCAGTGACTACTGTCAGTGACTACTATGAATGACCCAGTATCTCCACATAGCATCTTGATCATTTGAGCTACACCTATTCTTATTCTTCTTTTTTTTACTTTACATGAGATAGGGAACATGTGTGTGTGTGTGTGTATGTGTGTGAGTGCACACAGTCTTCCAATCAGGTAGGTTAACAGACAACCAATAGTAAGAACGAAAATTGAAATTTAGGCAAGTGATCTACCATGGACCAGGATTATCATCTGGTACAGGAATTTTCTGCAACAAAGTTCCATTATTCTGTAGCAGAACAAGACTGCAGCACAACACTAATAGATTATAATGGTTATTTTTCTGCATGTGGGACAAAACACATTTTCTGTTTGGTGAGATACAATAAAGCTGTGTTGGAGGAAAATCATCATTGGATATTCATCTCGTTTTCTGAAAAAGTTTACAGTCAGATTTATTATCTTTTTCCAGAAAGGATTACATTCACTATCTAATGTCTGAACAGATTGAAACTGTGAAGTTTTGTTTCACTTCACAAAAAGTATCAGCATGGTTCCTGTTGTTTTCAAGATAGGTAGCAAGAAAGGCTAAAAAAAGCCCAACCACCACCATCAAACAAACAAAAAGACATAGCTAAGAAAGACTTAAAAAACCCTGTAGACCAATGGTTTGGAAAACAAACAAGAAACCTAATCTCGATGAGTAAGGTTGTGTAAACACATTTGACCTTACATAAAGGAAACAATTGAGGTAAGCGTTGATTTACAAAGTGCTGTATGGTTTTGGAATGCATAACCTCACATCAAACATAGTCTGGTATATCTTTGAGAGGTCTTTGGAATGTCTCTGAAGGGATGCACCTTATAAATGTGGACTACTCTGAAAGTTCAAGACTGGCCATCATTTCAGGTGTAGAATGACGTCTTAAAGCTATCTTGTAAGCCTAAAGTAGGCAGTCTATATTCAGTTAGTTTCCCCTCTCTACACCCTGAGTCTAATATTTTAGAGCTGTGTGTAGTGAAGAAAAGCTTTGAAGTCCAATGTACCTGGTTTTCTAACATTATGTGATATTTCAAGACATTTTGAAAATGTTAATTAAATCCTAATGTCTTCGTTTTTTTTTAAAAAAAGTCAATACAACTATCAACAAAGGCAATGTTAGCAAGCCAAAGACCAATTGCTATAATCTATTCCTTGAATATTAGATGACAACACACTGTGGTTATAGGAAGGCATACAAGCTTTGGGCAAATGGTTTTTTTAATAATTTAAAGATTTTTTCAAATTACTATATCCATGTGGTACCTCTGAGTATATAAATTAAAAAAAAAAGTAAGATAATGAAAACACGCTTAACTTACAATGCTATTTCTCAGAGTGAATCTCTCTTTTGAAAGAACCCATTCAAAGCAAAAAAAGAAATTTAATCAAGGGTGGGTTTTTTGTCAAATTATTACTTTCCCCCAAGACATTTAATTTTAACTGTGTAATAGTGTGCTTAATAACAAGAACTGGGTTTTAATGAAAATCTTGTCAGAAAAAAGGCTTTAAGGAGGATCTTCGAGTTCTTTTTAATACCAAATATAGATATAGCATGTAATGCAGTTGTACTTTCTAGCCCTTAGCAAAAGGATGTTACTACACTGTTGCTCATTTTCTTTCCATAAAATAATTTTTCATTTGAAAGATTCACACTGCTGTGCTTGTAAGAATTCTCTTATCCAGCTATAGAAAAAAGTCATTGCCTTACTACATATAACCAAGAAGTTCTAGGTGAGTTTCACTTGTTATTTCTCATGGTGTCCGATACCTTCTCCCCACTTTCCTGCACATATGTCACAGTTATTTTCCATGGAGCGTAAGAATCTCTGTTGCTACATAAGCATTAGCAGAAAAATCCTTAGAAAAACGCCATTTGAAGGTATTATAGCATTAAGTGGCTTAGGTGTTGGGATTCTATGGTAATGGAACAGGCTGAGAACCTATTCAGAATAAAGGAAAATACTTAATGCATCCTATGTACTGGGGCGGGGGGAGATGCAGGGTGGGAGGCCAACAATTTATCCCAGTTGCAATTGTAAGAGCTACACAGGAAGAATCTTTCCATACCACAACACTGCTGGAAAATCAAGCAGCTGGTTCAAGTCAGGGTTTGGTAGAACACAAAGGGACACAGAATCAGTGTCACTTTCCATCATGCTCTGAAACTGGACATAAGGAGAGATGAGCTGGAGGCCGTGACACCGGCTGATCCAGAGTTAAGCTTCACAGCTTATGCAGATGGACTTTCACAACTGGCTAGACAAGCTTGAATGAATGATGATACTCTTTGCTACCTTACAGATTTGCTGTACTCAACTTGGATTTACAAAAACTGCCATGAAGACAGAGCACTTGTAACTGAGCAAACAGACAATACGTAAGTATTGAAAAGCAATAGTGGTGGAGCTGAGAACAAGTCAATTTTCCTGTGTGTTTAGGAAACTTGATCAGTGTTGACAGTTCTATCAGGGATGAGATAAAAAGGAGATAAGCCTCAGGCACAAGTATGCACACACAAAAAAGATGAAATAATGGACTGATAAAAACATTATGTTTAGTACTGAAGTACAACTTTTTCAAAGTAACCTGCCAAGAGGATTTTGCTTTGTGCTCAAACCTTAAAAAATTTCGTAAAAGCCAAATATATATCAGCTCTTCCCTTCTGCCCTTTTTTGCTTTCCACATTCTCAATTTTGTAATGCCAAGTATGTTTTAAAACAAGCGGGAAAATATTTTCTAAAAAGAGGAAAAAATAGATAGCCTACATACACTATTTTCCTGTGTTTCTATGCTTTCTGTTCCTTCTTCTCATACTATTAAAAACAACAAAAATAAAAACCACCCCAAAACCTACCCCAAACCACCAAGACTTGTATTTACTGATTCTAGAAGCATGGAGAAAGTCCAGAAAATTTACATATGGATTACTTCTCATACTTATCTGTGATTAAGTGTGGATGGAAGATAGCATAACTTAATGGCAAGAGCTCTGTAGACTGAAAACATTCAGTAAAAACACTTATCCTCCCCGACAAAAAATTCTCTGAGAGGAAGACTAACTCCAGCGTCTACATTTCTACACCATTAGTACACATCCCTTAAAGCTGGGAAGTTAAAAAATAATAGTGAAAATGATCAGATACTTCAACGTACCTTTAAGGTAGATTTATTTATATAAAAGAATATACAGGTTCTGGCTTTTCCTCTCTCTGTAATTTTCTTCAGTTTTCCTTCATTGGATACCCCCTTCATTCCATCCTGATTCCCAGCCTCAAGTCACTTATGTCTTTTACACAGACCTTGCTGGTTCCCCAGTCTGGATTCACCGATAGTTTTAATAATTAATAAATGAGCTATTCTTCTAACTCACTTTAAATGAATGAGACAAGAAAAATCATTTGCCTGAAGGAGAACATGGTGCTTCAAAAATTTTATGTCTGAAGTACAGATAGAACAGATTTTACTCGTGAAAAAATATGTTTTTCAATGTGCTAGGTTTTAACATTATGTGACAGAACCAATCTGTGATAATGTTGACTGTTTACCTGCCAACAACAATCTTGATGTAAGCTCTACATCTCTTTCCTGTGAAAATATGACTGATACCTTTAAAAAGTCAGGTGCTTCAGATAGTTTATTATTTGGTGTGATTTAACAGCAAGTACAGACCATCCCAGCTCGTGCTAATATGGCAACTAGTCCCCAGGCTCCTATCCTGTAAATGTGTACTTAACCCTGTCACAACGGGCCTTTGACAAGGAGTGTGGTATATGAGATCTATAATATTTTAACATTGTGTTCACATTACTATTTACTTAATATTTCATTGGCTGGGAACTGTTGTATGTTTATGGTAAGTACCTTTACCTACATACAGTAGGAATCCAGGTAAACAGCTGTAGTGTCTGAAGAGCTGTTGCTGTCAAGCACACTTGCACTGAAGTCATTACACGTTCTTCTCTTTCCCAATCTCAATGATGATTCCAAGGGGCCGCATATATGAAAGCCCTGTATATTTCAAGCAGTATATGCCAACATGTTTCAGATATTAAAACTCTCGGTTTATTCTGAAAACATGAAATGTGGACATTTAAAAGAGAGATACAGGAAAAAATAGAATATAAATGCTTTTTTATAGAAAAATCTATAGAACTCTTGTGCCGAATAGTTCCATTATATCAGTGCAAGATTTCTATAGATTTTCTCTGCTTGTCTTCATTGCTTGATGGAAAATCCCTGCGCGTAGATACTTAAATGCCACACAGTGTCTGATTTGAAATGTTATCAGTAAGCACAGTGCAGCCAACACTGAATTACTGCATCTTTACTATCAAGATACCAGATGATACTGTCATTCACTGTGCACTCAAATTATTCAAGCCCGTTGAATATCGTATTTCCCATTTGCAATATGCCCCTTGTGATTGTACTACCATTTCAGTATTTATTTGCCCTATTTCTACATATCCTGGCACATTACATTAAAAATGACAATTGCTGTGTCTCAGTTCTCTACGTCATTCTCTGACATCCTGAAACATCCTACCAAAATAAATCATAATTCTCTGCTGAATAAATAATTCATGTATGCATTCTGTAGATTTGGTATCAAACTAGAAAGATCAAGGGAATCAGATTCCTCTTTTGTCAAAATATCTAAATGCACGTTACTGTGCAAGCAGCATCTGATACAAGGACAAGACCTCAGAAATACATAAGTAATATGTAATTTACAGTGTACGTAAACCTTATGTTTTTAAAGAAGCATCAGTACTCTACATTCTTCAGCTCTGTAGCTTCTATAATCATAAAAGCTACATACACCAATGTAAACCTAATTTGTGGTATCCTTAATACTTATTAGAGCTTGTATCTAGGAATTTATTTTACATAGTGACACTGAAAAGATTATTGTATATTCCCTGAGAAAAATAAACTATATGTATTTATAAAGATTTAATAACAATGAGAGAGAGAATTTTGTGGTGCTACTTAAGGTTTTCCAGAACAGCAAAACAAAAAATATTTTTGAAACTGCTAAAAACCCCCAGGAGCGATGTGAAAACATCTCAAACCAAGTAGCTAATAATAAAGCTTATACCAAACTAATCTCCCTGCAGCTCATCTTCCTGCACGTGCTTTAGGATGGCCATTCTGTCCCATTAGTTGGTTAGCTCTACATCTCAGTTAACTCTAGGACACTGTACACAAGGTTCAGTCTTCCTTTATACTTCTGCAATTGCACTTGTCATAAAAACAGCTTTCCACAAGTTTACCTCATTACCGTATTCAATACTGTGCTCATTGTAGTTCCTGCATATAATCACATATCTGTTGAGAGATGGCCCAGTCAGAGCAATTGTCTCGAAACAAAAAAAAAAACAACACAAAAAACAAACAGAAATAAAATAGAAAGCATTAATCCTAAAAATGCTCTGCATCTGTATATAATTGTAGAGGAATGAAGCTGGGTTAATTAATATTGATAACATACAGCTGTGGGCTGGCTTCAGGGGCAGTGAGTTGGCTGATGTAGATAAGGTGCAGCTGTGGCTGGTTCTGTTAAGCAGTTGGGTAGCCAAGGAAGAGAGAGAACAAGCACCCTGGTTGAGGTGAGACTAGGAAAAGACAGCAGAGGGACTGGTATGAAGATATGCTGGTATGTGGTGGTAAAAGACCTTGTTGCAGCTTGATAGTTTTGAAAGTGCTGTGACATATAATCATATATCAAATATGTGAAATGATTTAATGTATAGATCTTAAAAATATTCCTAGAGAATAAGGATTTACTTGGAACTGAGTTGTAGAAGTTTTAACAGATAATGTTGAAAAGGCGAAGAATTGAAAATTGATTTCCATGGCATAGCCTGTACACCAGTAATGCCTTACATTTTCCTTGAATTTAGAGCTACTGCCAGTTCATCACTCAGTAAAAGAAGCAGAAAGCAATCATGACATACCCTCTATTGATAAATTTCATTCCAGACTCAACTACAATACCAGACTATCCCATCACATACCAACATCCACAGACATAAATTATGTCATTACATTACATCATTCTACATGTATCTAATACAAAATTACCATACACTTCTAAACCTGAAGGGCAGTAAGGCACTATCACCTATTTATAGGAAAAGATTTGCTGTAGCCTTGTGAAAATCCAGCCCCCTAGAGCACAATAATTGTGTACTAGAGATGTTGCATCCTAGCTCTGATATTATATACCCTGGTGTTGCAGCACAATCAAACTAGTAGACTGCAACAAGGCTTTACCTTTGGTCAGATTCTACTGTCTGTGCTGTAGCTCCTTCCTCCACAGGCCAGACCACACTGCTCCCCCATCCAGCCACCTCTGCCCCCATCCTCAGGGCTATTTAACCACTTAGCAGAATGAGCTACAGCTGCACATCGTCCATGTCAATCAACCCACTGCCTCTGAGGCAAGGCCACAGCTGCATGTTATCAATGTTAATCATCCCACTGCCTTCAGTCCTCTACACCTTGGTAATGTAAACTACATGAGTCCACATGACCGGATAGGGTGCATGTGAACACATTAAGAGAGCTCATTAATGTTATTGTCACACTTTTCTCCATCATTTTTGCAAGGTCACAGTGATGGGGACTCCTGAGAATGGGGGAAGGACAAACTTTATGCCTGTCTTGGAGAACGGCAAAAAAGATGATGCAGGGATCTACAGGTGGATCAGCCTTGCCTTAGTCCCCTGGATATTTACATATCCATGTATGTAAATAAGTGATGGTTCAGAACAGCTAACATGGATTTACCAAGGTCAAATGTTGCCTAACGCCTGTGATGAGACAAGTGGTTTACGGATAAAGGACATGCAACATATATAGTTCACCATTACAATAGTGAGGTCTTTGCAAGTCTTCCATGCTATCTTTATAGCCAAATTGGTGAGATGCAGTTGATTTGGATGTTAACGTCATGAAAAGAATAAATAAGTAAATGTTTTAAGAAACAAGCAGGACAAAAGAAGCAAAAAACCCCAGTACCAGCTGTCTGGAGAATATATTTTGGAGAAAATTATTTCTTTATATTTAGTTGCATTTGGTCTATGTTTGGGCAATATTCTTCAATACAATGAAATCTTAACTGCCTCCCCAGCAACAGCTATAAGTGTCTTGTCATTCTTCTATCACTTTTATCTGTTCTGCCTGTTTCTAAAGTTTTAATATAGAAAAATTAATTTATGAAATGTACTTTTACAAATGTTATTTGTATTTTAATATTAGAAACTGTACGACTGTGTTTTCTGAACACTTCTCAACACAACATATAATCAATACACAAAAGAGATTTCACTCAAGAAACCTTTGAGTCTTTATTCATAAATTATTTTCCTAGATGCTTGACTATTGAAATGTCAAAGTCTTCAGCTTAAATATATACCTCAGTTAAAAAATTATGTAAAATAGCACCAGCCAAGTACTTCAGATTAGCCTCTTAATCAGTTAAGTATATGATACTGTCAGAGAGAAACATCTGAAAATTCAACTATTATAGTATTCTAGTTGCTTTTTAAATAACTCAGAGTTAAAAGCTTGAATAAAGAAACCAGTCTGTAAGAATGAAACCCAAATCTTAAAAAATAGAGCTGAATTAGCAAAATACACTCGAACGATAAACCTTATAGCTGGTCAGTTAACAAAACGCTTAATCTCATTACCAAGTTACTACACAGAACAAACCATTTTGAAAAGCAGTACCGGTAAGTGATATATGTTGATCAATCAGCAAGCTATGAAATCAAATCATAAAGCTGTAAGAAACACAAGCTACTTCAGTAGAAAGTTCTACCACAGAAAAGGAAAAAACCCCACTCCCTTAGCTAAAAGCATGGTAACCTATGATAAGTTTCATTTAAAATGGCATTTGACATCTTTCTACAGTTTCAAACATCCACCAGAAAAATAGTAAAAATAAGCTTGATTATTAAAACATACAACCATATAAGAAAACTGGAATATGTACTACAACCTGGCATTACAGAGGCTGTTCTAAACAAAATTGCTGGTTGGTCTTTCAAACTCAAGGTAAGTAAAGAGGCCTGTTTTAAAGCCACTCAGCATTTTCAGGTCTCACTGATAAGCTGTAATTAAAGTGATCTGAAAAGTCTGTCCATTTCATTCTTGACCTTCAGAAAAGGAAAGTTAAAAAAAAGAAAAAAAAAAGAAAAGACAAAGCAACTCGAAGATTCTGCCCTTTTACAAGGTTAACTTGCAGGAGGGCAAAATGTATGCTCATTAAATGTGAAGACTGTAATTTGGCAGACCAATGCAAAAACATGTTCTTTAAAGTAGTCTTACATTTCATTTCTGCATGCTTGAACTGACTAGCAAGTCAATATTTGCATAGCTGTGAATGACAGAAAGTATGTGCTGGCCCAGATACACAAATAAGGAACATGAGAGGAACAGCGGGTAATTGGGGCCATAACAATAAACAGAAAAATAGGCTTCCTTGCTTTTATTGATCATGTCCTTATTGGACAAGACTTTTCTCCAAAGAAATTGTTATTTCTCAATACAAATAAGTATTACTACTCCTCTCTAGTTTTTTTCTAGTTTCAAATTCAGGAATAGTTCATCGGCTATAAGTAGGGTTAATAACGTACTGTGATATTTTTACTTTGAGTGTTGAAATTGTAAGCTTTTCCTGTGTGCTTACTACAAGACACAAATTCCTATGAAATATATTATGATATATAACAAGACAGCTATTTGTTACTGCATACTGTTATATCATTTCATGGTTGCTCAATAAATAAAAGTTGTATGCAGTATTTACCAAGAATACTACTGTTAAATCACTCTGAAACAAAAGCATTCAGATATTCATCAAGCCACAGATATGAACAAGCATGAATGTTAGTGAAGTATTATTTTAAGTTTGGGGTGATACTTTTGCCATGACTGATAAAATTAGACACCTGATTTGAAAAAACAGTTTTAATCCAGGCCTCCTGTGGTCTGAAATCATGTCCTCTTAACGTTGATACTCAATTTGTAACAACTGCAGTTTATGATTCCACTACATAATATTCCAAAACATACCAGGAGCCTGATATAATTTGATATAATTTGCCTGCTACTTTCCTTTAGGAAAGATTACCCTGTTCCCTGGAAAAACTTTAAGAACTGTTGTTGATAGCAAGTAGTGGTGGCTGCGAATGCCTTCAGGGTATAGAAACACCTCTTCTGACAAGCATTTCCTGGCGTTAAAATTTGTTGTACCCCTTCTGTTGATCATAATCTTCAGCAAAAATGTACTCCTGTCAGAACAATCAGTAAGGGGATCATACAGCCAGTTACTGCTGTACAGCCAGAACTATGACCCTCAGGCGGTAAAAACAGCACCCACATGGTGCAGTGATGTCAAAGACTAGCTTATGGCATCCTATTGTGAACAAAATAAAGCATTATGTGGTAATAGAAGATTTTAAATTAGATCTGACATCTCCTAACTTTCCAGTTTTTCATTTTACAATTCAATTAATCTTTTGACTTTTAGTGTTGATGGTGGCATGTATTAGATACCTGGAGGAAGTCAGCTATCTATGCAAATTCAGACACATAACTCTCCTTTGCATTTGAAGCTAACTTCTAAGTTTGGTCCTGTTTGTGAAATGTAGACCTGTCTTTTATGGCATAATGGATCATATTTGATAAGAGAACAATGAAGAGAAGGAAGCAGTTAGAATCAAAACATCAGATTTGGGACTGTTCTCGTGATCCTCCGTGCAATCTTCCAGTGAGCAAGAAAAGAAGAAATGAAATAATCACATGATGTTAACTTGTTAGCAGCATCCTCTGAAAGTTTTCCTAGTTTCAAATATCCTCTGGCAATCCATATTTCACCATCAACTGTAAAAACTTTCTTAAAATGCCCAAACAAAGCTGTTTTAGCAATGCTGTTCTCCACAGTAACTGCTTACAGCTCTGCTCAGTCAGCTGAACTCTTTACCACTTCTATATTTTATGCAGAACCTTATCAGCCAGACCAAGGAACAAATAAGCATCTAACCCAAAAGCTGAGGCATCAGGTGAACACAAGCCAGCAATATGCCCCTGTGGCAAAAAAAGCTGTTTGTCTATCTCTGCTCAATTATGGTTGTCAGTGTTTCTTTTGAACAGCACTGAAGTTGCTTTATATATGTCTTTATGCTGGTGTGTGCATAAAAAGGCAATGGAGAAAGGATATTATAGTCTTTGCAATACCTAAGCAGTCTAAAAACAAGTCAAAGTATGTTTGTACAAAGTATGTTTCAAAGTATGTTCTCAAAAAGATACATGAAGGCTGGAACTCTCATTTTCTAAATAATAACAGTTTACTGGAAGTACTGGTCTGTAATCTACCTCCACAGTAAGAGGAACTATAGTATTCCTTCTGACATAAGAGATTTTAGTTCTCTTGTGGTTTGGTTTAACCCCAAGGACCTTAGCCTCACTGTTCTGTCCCAGTTTATCCACTGAGAATACACTTCTGAAGCCAAATACCATTTGTTTATTAGCTGAACAGCGCTGTAATGATGATAGAAACCTGTAAAAACAAACTGGTTGCCATCCACTATGTGGGGTCATAACGTAGAAAAGTTTTTTGTGCCTTTGAATTTATGCATTAGCAAGAACTTGCAATGTTGTTTTATCTTTAACTCTTGAACTTAAATCAGCTATGTCTAGCTCTGCCTGAAGGTGAATAGCAATTGCTTAGATAATTTTTTATAATGGCTCTTACAATAAAATTTGAAATACAAATAATTTTTTTTTAATTTATGGAGAATTAATTTCCTTAAGCTTTCCTGTGCTTCTTGGAAACCTTTTTATTCCCCCCCTCAATTATGAAGTATATACCATCTGTAAGACGGACACATCTTTTCCTGTCAGTCTTCCTCTTATCACTATAGTTGGTTTACTGAGAAACAAAATTATACTTTATGCTTGAAATAAACAGCATAAGAAGGTTTAAAAAGAAGTAGTACAGCACTTTTAAATGTAAAATTATGATTGCGAAAGCACAATGATGACAGAAAAAAAAACTTTCCTCTTCAACTCATGGTTTTGTCCAAAGGAATTAAATGATGTTGCAAGAATTAATCAGTGCAATATACAAACTAAACCTTTTGTGCTTCTTTATCAGTAAGAACATTACTTCTGAATTCCTTTTACTGAAAATAGTATTTTGGGGTCAGTAAGAATTCATTATCTTTGAAAACAGGTATCCATCCATTTTCAACATGCTTTTACTGCAAATTTAGCAGAAGCCCAGATCTGCAATGAAAGGGAATAGTCAAGATGTTCTGTAGATGATACACTGTGTCATAGCTGGAGCAGCTGAAATAGCTACTTACAATTCAGAGAAGAGATTCAGACTCGCCATTCTATGACATATATTACATAATGGCATATATTTATAACTATAACCTATGAAGACAATCATTATTAAAAAAAAAAAAAAAAAAGGAACTTTTCAATCTTGGGGAAAAAAAGATAATTTATGAAGTTGCTAAATCAACTTAGCTAACTAGGATTAGAATTATGAAAATATTTTTCTGTGGATTTTTTTTCATTTTATCGTCTCAGACAGATGTGTTGCTCCTTTAACAGAAAATCAGAAACTATTTCTATAATTTCACATCAGCCTGAGTGTGTTGAAAAATGTAATTCCTATTTCAGTATTGTCATCTCTTTCCCCTACTCATGTATAGACACATACACAGACTCTTCAGGTCTTCTTAGGTAACATTCTACAGGTTTCTGCTGAGTAGAATTTGACACTTTATTTGCTGCACAATTTCCTATGGAATCTAATAGCGAGCATTCTCTGTCTCACTGTTTTCCGAGCCCCTACACAGACAGTCTGTAAACAAGCGTGAAAGCCAGAGAAGTTGTGCAATGTATCTGTCACTCAAGGGATGTCTTATGACAGCCGCGACAAACACGTTGAATAGCTAGACTCAACTACCTATTCTTTAATCTTAAATTATTAAGCTGTTAAGGGCTATTGTACAGACTATGACTTAGAATTAAAGTAATTAATTAGTCTTACTGCAAAAGAAATGAAATACATAAACTTCTTTTTATTAAGTTAAACCAGAATCCATTTAAAAGGCAGGAATACATAAGACAGCAGAGAGTCCTCCAGTCAGTTAAAAGTTTCCTGGTACAAAAACAAACAAACAAACAAAAAAACCACCAAAAGGAACCCTGTGCTATGAATATATTTTTTTCTGGCACTTTTTAGTTCCTGATCCTGCAATTCAAAATTCAGACAAGTAAGTCTCACATGAAAAATGAGGGCTTTTGAAAGCTGCATCTACTTATCTGAGGCAATATTGTCAATTCAGTATTTTCAGTGAAACTTTGCAAAGATAAAGAAAATAAAAAAGGGAATTAGTAACCAACTGAAAAGATGTTTCAAAGATAATACAATTATATTCTATCACTCAAAGCTTTTGTTAAAACTGTGGTAAATATCCCTTCTCAATATCCTTGCCTAAAAAAAGAATAATTTACCGCTTTTGTAATTGCAAATGGAAGAAAAAGTTAAAAAATCAGTTGATTTAAACAGGTTTTATACTGTCATAGCTTCAACTGAAAGAAAAAAAAATTAATTTCACAGTTTCTGAAGGAGCGAATAACTCAGAATAAAGCATATTAAGATAAAAAGATATAAATCAAGGCAAAATTACTGAAACCATACCCCAAAGTTGAGACATTTTAATAAACATCTTCTATGTTTCCACTTACTATATGAAATCTTCTAGAATATTATAAGGAAATACAACATTCAATGTTTATTATTTTATTACACTTCACACAGTCCAGAAGTAAGGTGAATAGATTCATCACAGGCAAATTCAGCGTCTGGATGTTAAAAAATCTGATTCAAAAGAATGTTTGGCACTTCTATTTAAAAGACCATGTATAGCAAACATATTGAGCAGAAAAATAATTTCTTGTATTAGTTCTCCCACTTATATTTATCTTGTTTAGTCCCCTATGGACCTCCAGAAAGGAAGAATCACTTGTGGTTACAGAAACAAAGGGTCTAGATACCATAGTTGGGAAACAGGGACTACACTAGAACAGCAACAATGTGGGAGGATCTTGTGAATGCGTGAGAGAATAAAGAAAAGAAAATGGGAGGAAGATAATTTACGAGGCTACCCTGCTAACCAAGGATTTCTCTTCTCCCTGGAGGAACTGGAGTGGCTTCTTGCAGTCCCCAAGACAAGAACTGATGCGCTGAATCCCAGCTTTCTGAAATGAGGCCAGAAATAGTTTTCTGTTTTCTGCATAGCGGAACGAGCATTCAGAATAAAATAGCAACTCAGATCACTACTGAATCCTGAAGTTGTAATCTTAACTTTACATTCTTTTGTGTAGGTATTATAGTGAATGACCAGATGTGAAGGTAACAAGTGAAAAATTTTCCTGTTCATGCAACAGTTCAATTTTCCTGAATCAGTCATTCTGCACAGTAGGTATAAGGTGAAGAGATATAATGGAAGCAATAATGACGTTTTGCAGAGCAGAACATCTCCATTAGAGTAAAACTAGAGAGCTAGTGTCAGCACCTATCTGGCTGTCTTGCAGCTGAGCAAACCTTAGAAAATGGGTCTCTCAAGACTTTTTAACAACAGAAGTACTCACTGCTTACCAATGGACATATAGGATTTGCAGTTCTGTGCTGTGTGTATCACTTTGCATGTTCTGAAGTGAATATGATAAGCTTTTGGAGCAGCAGCTACCTCAATACTCAAAAGGCAAAACGCATTCTTTGTAGTTGCTGTTTAGCATAAACAGAGAATGATTACAAGGAAACACAAGTGTATTTAGAAATACAGGATTAGGAGGAGCTTTCTGTCTCTTAATGAACAGAACCTTATTATCTCAGGTAATGCACCATGTAAACCTTTTCAAAAACACATCAATTTTATCTTTAATAAGCGGAGTTCTCCCCCTAACTATTCTACTGAAAGACTGCATTGTAACTGGTTGTATTGATGGTTAGGAATATTATTATAGTATCCTCTCATTGCCAGTCTAAATATATTCAAAAACTATCCACTCATATTTCTGACCACATTGTGCTTCCTGGCTATAAGCTCTATGGTTTATTTACAGTGAGCCACTCTCACTTCTTAGTTATCATTTTGCTGAACTGTGTAACTGGAGATGGAGTTGGCAATAGTCATGAATATATGTTTCAGAAATAGAGTCAGTGCTAAGAATAAACGTTTTTATACTTCTGCATTTTTCAAAATAAACTTCTCTAACAGAAGAATTGTGACCACTTTTATTCGGAAAAGAAAGAAAAAAAAGCATGCACAGAAAGAAAAGCCCCTTGCAAGGGCTGAAGCTTCTTAGAATGTTTGTGTAAGAAGTTGACAGAGTATTCAAAATGAGAATAAATCCAGAGATAAATACTTTCCCCCCCCCCCCCCCCCATTTTCATTCATTCCAGTTTTCTCTCTGCTCACCACTAAAAAATCCCTGAGACTGGAACATGTCTATAAAAAAAACTGGTTGTTTTTCATGCTGGAGCTAAAACTCTAAAATATGTAAGCCTCAGTCTTTTCCTACTGAAATGAATCTGAGCCTGAATCTGAATGAGTTACCCCAGGGCAAAAAATCCTGCAAAAGATATTCTAACAAACTTCAGCATCTCAGCTATAGAAAGGGAGGTTAATACAGCACACTAAATAAGGGAAATGAGGATAAATTAAATATCTGTATTTACCAAGTGCTACACCTCAGTTTCATGACCCTTTGAGGAAAGAATTAAAGTGGTTGCATGACAAAGTATTTTGTTTATTCTTTTAGTTAAGGTAACTCAGAACTGGCTGAAGCTTTAAATTTATAATAAACAGCTATGTGTAGTTTAGTTCTTTGAAAGACCTTACGAGCTTGCCACTAATGCTGAAGTGTTCTTGGCACTAAACCCTAGCCCTAGCCTGACTTTCCATATCAGAGACATTCTGAACTTCCACTTCGGTTGAGCATTTTTTTTTTTTTTTGCTTCCATTTGGAAGCAAACCCAAATTTTCACTCTCCTAGACTCCCATAGTGATTCCAAATGATATTTTCTCTTGTTTTTTTTAATGAGCCTTTGCTGCACAGTTCTGAGATTCAAACCTTTTCTGCCTCTTAATGTCACTGGACTGTTGGATCATCTGAAGCCACATGTCTTATGAGTTTCTCTATTGTAAACTGTGAAATTCTATCGTAACTTTTTGAGTCTCCATTTCATTCTTGGGTTCTCTCTAAGCACTCCCCTAAATGGTGACTAGAGTGCATATTTGAAGATCCCTATACTTGCCCAATAGAAACCAAAAGAGTTTCTTAGATCTTGTCACAGGAATTAACGGTCTTATTTGTAAAGATATTTCTTCTTTTTATGAATGGTATTTTATTTCCTTCACCTAATATTTTTTCCTGGTTTTTTTTTGTTGTTGTTGTTTTGTTTTTTGTTTTTTTTTTTAAAAACATACATGCCCAGGAATATGTACTAATTGTTTAAGAGTATGTTTGGCCAAATTTTCAATGACAGTCTCTGAGGGAAGCTTCCAAGCTCATAACTTAAGATACCCCTTTTCAGAAAGGATCAGTTATTTCTGAGCATTTTGGACAGTGATATTTTTTTTTGTTTACCTATACCAACTTAATCCAGAACTGCAGACTGCACGAAAAATACACTTTTTGTTGTTTGGGGTTTTTTTACTATGCAAAGCATCACAGATATACATGATACATCTGTATGTCTCAAAAGTGTTCCTCTTTACAGTGAGACATCATTCTTTTGCAACTTTTGACAATTAAGAACTTGCATATTTTACAGAATAGATTTTTGGCTCAGAACCACATCAGATATGTTAATGCATGAAAACAGCAACAGAGCCTTGCAAAACTTTTAAGGAAACAGAAGTTAAAATTGTAAATGTGAAACAGTAGACGCATAGTATATGAACTTTTACAGGAACAATAACACAGCACAGCACACACTATGTTTCTATACATGGGTGGTTGTAAATAGAAATTCTTAAAAAATAGTCTTAAATAAATTTAATAGTTTTGTAATAGATTCATTATTTTTACAGCTTAGCCTGACTTGTGGTTTAAAAAGTTGTTGTAAGGGAAGATGATAAAATTTGGACTGGGACAAAGTCTCATTGTGAATAAGAAACTTCATGTAGTGCTGTAAAATCCTGTGGTTTGTTTAACAATGGTTCTAGCAGGTGGCATATGGCTTATACCAAGTCTGTCACTATCTCCAGGGTGCCAGACATTCCTCAAATTTTCTGTGAGAGGAATTTTTTTGGTAGATTTGGATTGTAAAGGCACGTGAGCATCTGCTGCCTGCTCAGTCTCATTATCATCAACAGAGTTAACTCCTACAGCTCTCAGCCTAGCAGCCAGAGCCAGGAGCTCAATTTTGCTTTCACTGTGACCAGTGAATTTTACAATCTATCTTGAAAAAATGCTCCATTTGAATACAACAAAAGATTTTCTTGTAAAATAAATCCTACTTTCTCAAGAAACATTAGAAATCTTAAACCCAAATAATTTAATATGCTTTCCTGAGAAATATTACTATCTTTAAGTTGAATTCTTAAGTTGGGATTAAAACATTTGCATTTTATTTAATTGCAAATGCATTAAAACATTTTCTTTCCCATTGTTTAAAAGAAAACTGAGACCTGAAACAAAACGTATAATCTAAATTTATCTGCAGTTGGAAACATCTAAAGTATTTACCTGTTACATTGAGTCTTATATTATCAACAGTCACCACGGTATTTAAATGACAATCAAGTAAAATCAAGTACAACAAAGACCATAGTGAGATCGAAGGACTCTGGAACTTTCCCTGTTCTTTACTTAAGGCATGTTCTTTGACTTTGCAGACTGATACTCCTTTTTTTTCCCCCCTGTTGCTATTAAATCACTGATGGCTTTAAGACAGAAACATGAAAGGCATTATGAAAGGCATTGGAGAAATAAAGCTAAAGGAAGTGTTGCTGTCCACTTACCTTTGTGTCTATAACAGCTTTTCTTGGGGACTATTTAACCTCAGCATCTCCCCATAAATACACACCCATCTTTTACCACTGGTGAACTAGAACAAAAAAAGCTTCCCTAAAGGTAAGCCATGGGTATTGAGAGCTTCTGATAAGATGCTTGGTGAAAACAGTGAAAAAAAAATCAGATGAAATTTTGCAGTAAACTTCTGGGTTTAACCTTGGGCTCTCAAAGGAGAAATTGGGTGGAACGTGTTAATTTAGGTCTACGAGCCCTCCATTTTTCACTGCTCAAGGTCCCCAGGCACCAGAGTTTTGAAATGTGGAGCACTGGTAGACAAATGCTTTGCATATTTGGTCAGTCCTTGACTCTTTGATGCCTGCAAGATACCAAGCTTAACTCCTGAAAGATAATCTTCCTACCCTTGGTTATCTGTTCTATAATTCCTCTATATATAGCATAAAACCCAGGCCAGACTCACAACTCAAAAGAAGTCTTCAACACGTGTCCTAAAAATATACTTGCTTAAAGAGCAGACTCTGGAAATGTTCTGTCTAAATACCTTTTTGAACAAAATGCAAAGTATGGTGTAATGGCAATGTTTTTCTTATCATACTAATATGCCACTTCAATTTTAATCTACAGGAATTGTTTGGCTTTGGCATTGCTCCACTTCTGCAGGATGAAGCTACTAAAAATGGCTGACACTGACATGAAGAATTTGAAATGGGGAGAGCAAATTGTGAATGCTGAGCATTTTCGGGACCCCACTGTGCATTCTTGAACACTTAGAAGAGCTAATAAAACTTCTCAGCACAACAGAAATGGCATCTACTTTTGCTTCCATGAGTACATACAGGTACTCAAATTGCCGTTTATGAGGTTTTTACTAAACTGATGGTTATAATTGGTGCACTAACAACGATGGTAGGTCGTCAGCCATTAGCAGTAAGGGTTCCTCCATGAGGTACTTACTTGTCCATGCATAGTGAGGGCTGTCAGTGTCCTGCAGTACTAGAGGCAGTGGCCAGGCCTATATAGCCCACCATAAGGGCAGGACCATGAGGCTGGGGCAGCCCACCTGGCCACCTACCCCATGGCTGAGGGCCTGGGGACCATGCTCTGGACCCAGCCCAGAAGTGAGGGCCATTGCTGCAGCACACCCATAAGCAGCTCTGTGGCCTGGCAGTGCCGCCAGCCTGCAGCCTTATCTCTGTGACAGGCATGATCTGCCCAGGGGTAGTTGTAGGGTGGTGCCACTGGTGACTGCATGGGCTACAGGCCAGCCCCACCAACACATGATGACTAAAATTTTGAAACAACATTTGATATGCCATGTGTAACTGTTGGCTACCTCAACAAACACAATCTCCAGTCATGTGAAAACCAACATGCTAAACTTTAAGATGTATAATCCCATTAAAAAAAAACCACCAACAAACAGACAAAACCAACCAAACAAACAAAAAATAAAAACCAAGCAGGAAAAATGAAATAGCCACTTGGAGAAATCTGGTTCTTCAGTGTAGCAGTTTCTCTTTTGGAGGGTTATGAAAACCAGTCCCTCTAGGTTAGGGACCAAGCCCAGATGTTGTTATCTGTAGGATACTATAGGTGAAGCGGTGTTACAGGCTGGGAAGCGCCATGTCCAGGGCAGCTGCAAATGCTGCCCAGAGATCTGACATATGAGCAGGGAAGATGCCACTAATTTTGAAATACCTGGAGGGGTAGAGAAATCTCTCTTTAGGAACAAGTAATCTCTGTTTATTTGCTTTCATGACATATCAAACTGGTGCTAATACCCTGCCTTATATGAGGAAAAACATGACTTTCCTTCAAAAACATTTATGGAAGAAAAGCTTTCAGAGAGAAAGACGCTTTGTTTATTTGCTTGTTTTATGAAGAAAAAGAAAAAGCTTTCGTACACAATTCCCTTTGCCAGTTTTGACCTGTCACAAGGAACAAACCAGATGCATTCAATATAGTGGGTTTTCATATTTTTCTTTGTCATGAAATGTTGATAGTGACAGGTATTAAAAATTTTCAAAAGGAATGCACACATACAAAAAATGTGTAATTGCTTTCAAGTGCCAGATGTGCCAAGCATTAATCTCAGATGTCGCATTACAAACCTAATGACTAACAACAGCACTTTTAATAACCCTATTGAGGTAGGAGCAGCTGAACAGTAACTTGAATGTAGGCAGGCCAGAAACAGAAATAATGATGTGTACTTGGTCACGCCTTTCCTCCTATGGGCATTTTAGAACATCTGAAAAGAGCTGCCTGGGGAAAATGATGGCAGTTTACTCCTGCTGGCCCTCAGTATGAATCACTGGCTGCTGTTCATGGAGCCCTAACATAGACGAGCGCAACTCAAAAGTTTTGTAGGAAAATTATTACAATATTAATTCCAAAGTATAGAAGTTGTCAAAAGACTTGCCACTGGTCTCACAAGAGATGCAGCTGATACAGAGTCAAAACCCAGAGAATCTTTTGTTTGGCATGGTGGCCAGAGACAGACGCCTTATTTCCCTGATTTTTTAAGTGGTGAGACCAAGAAACACAGTGGCTGCATGTGTACAACCTGATCTTCGAGTTTGAATTAACTGGATATACATTTAGGCACACAATACTGAGCATGTAAACATCTGATCAAAACTCTCCTGAAGCATCCCATCTTTTTATTCATACAATACATGTGAATCATGCTTCTCTTTATAGTTTAAAAACAAAATGACGTCTGAGAAAAAAAATTAAATACATGAAACAGACCATATATAAATCAAAGGAATACTTACATTTTAAGGAATACAAAACTAAAGGTTCAGACATGTGGAATATGCCAGTTTCTGAGGTATTTTCTTCATTAGCGTGTACAGTGTTGCAAAACTCATGTAGAAGAACGCATGCTGTTTCCACAGAATTTTTATGTTTAAGATTTTGGTTTTATTCAGTCCAGGAAATAAGTCAAAGAACCACTGGAACTTTCAACCCTTTGCCCTAGGACAAAATGCATTCTTCATTAAGTGAATCGAAACATCCACCCTTGACTTGTATGTTTTCCTAAAATCATGGATACTGAGGCCCTGAGTTTCCTAATGTTCTTACTCTGAGGGGCTGCTCTGTAAATCATGGAGTAAGAGAAAACTACGTTGAAAAGGTTTTCTTCAAAAAATCAGAAAGAATTAGGCAGACAGCATAAAGGGACAGTCAGGCATGAAGCCAGAAACCTCTTTATTCACAAGCACATTGTAATGTAACCCTACCTAGCTTTTGCCATTCCTTCAATGGTGTCACTGTCATAAAAACAACCAATTTTGATGACTGAGCAATGTTCTAATGTTTTTTTTTCTAAATGTCTCTCAAAGTGTTGAGTACCAGAGGGTGATTTTTCTAACATTGGTTAAGATATATGGTTCTTTGTTTTATATATATTTTTTTAATAATCTCTGTGTGGAAGGCAAATAGTGTGCTATTAATCATGTGTTTGACAGTTTTATTTCTTTAACATCTTGTGTTAGAAATGAGAAAATGTTAGACAAGGGAATAAATCCCAGAATAGGTGTTCTGTATGCTTGTCATACCTTCCTGCTCTACTTCTACATTCGGTGGCAATGTAGTAATATAGTATGCGGTAACAGCAGATGTATAAGTGTACAGATCGTTGCAGGTGTAGAAATCAATTATTCCTATTTTCCATGCTTAATACTACAGTTTAAGAAAACATCTTGCAAAACGTATCATGAAAAAATGTCTCTAGATGCCTGGTTTTGTTGGCTTTTGAAAGTCACTTACACTATGGTATTAACACCAAGCTTTAGAACTATTTTTATGCTACCTGTTCTTGCAGTGGAATAGCAAAAAGGACACACTAGCTAAGGTTTCTCTTGATTCGTGACGCAGCTTTGGCAAGAATTAGCCCTTGGGGAGCTGCCCTGTCCTAAAGCACATAGTCTGCAGTGTGGGTCTGAATCACAGCACATTCCAAACACCTTCCCAAAGCACAGTAGAAAAAAACCCCTCCAAGGATGCCATTTTACCCCCAAAATCCTTTAAAAGCTCAAGGCTAGACCCATTCTGGCATTGAAGTTACTTCCTATCTATATACTACACTTCATAATCTCCCTGTGCCTTGATGATGTGTTTTATCTAAAACTAAAGGCATCTTAAATCACCATTTGCAGTTTAGGACACTTTCAAAACTGGGCAGACTCTATCACAAATGCAATCATATACCGTAAGTACTGAATCCATTATAAAACACTGAAATAAGACATTGTTTAATTTTCTTCCTGAGACATGCATGATACCATCTTTTCTCATCTTGATTTCAAAGTTAGCTATGCTGCTAAGGGTAAATGTCTCCTGTAATTTGCTAACTCTGTTCAAACCAGTCATACACTGCATACAAAAGATACGTTCCAAATTTTATGTAGCTGCATTTGATACTTCCGTCATTTCTGTATTTCCTTTTCTATACTGCACAATTACCACAGCAATTGTTTGACTTTGCTTTTTACTCTCCCTACAAGCTCATAAATCCTCTATTATTCTAATTTCACACTCACGTCTAACAAAAATATTTCCCAAAACGCGAGACTGTCTGCTTACACTCTGCTGACGTTTTTAGCAGTGCAAGCCACTAACCTACTCATACTGAAAAAATACAAAGATATTCTGGTTGTGCCAGAATACACAAGGAACTTCTTTCTGACTTTCTTTTTAGCCACTAGCAGCTGTGTATAAACATCTTGCTTATGAAAATGATCTTAAAGTCATCCTAGGATTAAAAACATGCTTAGTGTCCTGCCTCAAGTTTCAGCATTCTAAATGAACCCAGTTTGATAATTAGACTTATTAAAAATTCTGTTAATGTGTTGTGAGTGGAAAAAAAGGGTCTTGCCGCAGGTTCCCAGAACTTGTCTGTTCCAGGAAAGACAGGAATACAGAGCAAAAGTCTCACACTTTGGACACACATTTAGTTGAAATTAGTTTACTGGGCCATGTACAAGTGGTTAAAGCTAGTGTTGGACTAAGCAAAACATTCACTGAACTTCCCCTCACTCTTTTAGCCAGCCAGCCAGCCACTTTTCATACGCAGAAGGCACCGTTGGCATATGTCTTTAATAGTGAGAAGAAAACAGATCATTCATGTGCAGTGAGGTAGAGACAGGGATTATGTCATGCCCACGTCAGGGTGCGCAACTCAAAGATGTTGTGCTCAGGCATGTTTGGGTCTATAGCAGTGTTCATGCTGACAGCACAAGAAGCATCACAGGGGACTTCTCTTGGTACAGGTTAGTAGGCAGCAGATTGAGAATTGTTTTTGAAAGGAGCGTGTAATACTTGTTTTTATGGTAAGGCACAAAATATGTTAATGAAAATCCTTGCTGAACGCTCTACAAAATACATATAATATCAAGCAAAACTTGTTGCAGTCCTTGAAATTAAATATTTCTTGTCCTTAAGCAAGAGGGAACCCCACCAATTAAGGCTTTACCCCATATTGTCTTACTACATCAGCAATTGTGCTGCTGGACTAGGCAGCCCAACAATTGCTTTATTTGGAACAGCACAGCTTTTACAGTGAAAGCTACAAATAAAACAGCACAGTCAAACTTTTTAGAGCCTGTCCTGAACTGGTGACACAGATTGCTAGTATGCCACTTACTTCTGTTCAAGAGAATAAAGATGTCTTCTAAATAACTGGATTAGGTTATGGAGTTGACAGACGCTAATCTTCCCACTCAGCTTACTCTCATATCGCTCCCTGAAAGTAGATAACAAAACTGAGACATGAGAGTATGACTGGAGCAGTTTTAAAGTTGCAGGCAACCATGGTGTAAAAGATTCAGACTTTGTCGAACCCAAAGAGAAAGCCTCTTCCAAAGCAGATACATTACAAAATGCTTAACTCCAGCAGCTCTCTGAGGCAGTGGCAATGTGCGTTCCTGTGAAATAGCTAACTTTTCAGCATAGTAAATTTTGTTACTTAAGCAATCTGTCGTATAGGGTATAGTTTCATTCTAGATATCATCTCTTCTGTAATTCCAGGCATAAACATAAGTTATTTGCATGTGACCATTAGGCAGTAGGAAATACTGGGTAAAACGGTAAGCAGAAAGTAAAGCTAATTTATACCTTCAGGTCCTAGAATTATTGGAGTTATCTCAGTCTCACACATGGGCTTGAGGGTGATTCCTCTTGAAAATGCTGTACTATTTTGTATGGTTGTATTTCATGGTCCTAGCTAAAATATTTTTCATGTGATTGTTTTGTTTTGAAACCAGAATGGCAGCCTGTACCTTCCTATACATTTTTCTCCTTATTTATGTAAAATCCCCAAAAGGAAGAATATTCTGAATGTAAACACTGAAGTCCCACATTAGATGCCTAATATGCAAGAGATTGTATACTTTTGTTGTGGGATATAGTCATGAAAATAGCCATAGAAACCATGAGTTTCTAGAAACCCATTATCAAGATAATCTTAATTACATAGTAAGCATTTTTTGTCCTCCTAACATAACTCATAACTAAATTTTCCTTGAACAAAAGAAAAATTTTCCTTGAACAAAAGAAAAACCTGGATATTTTCTGTAATTTAAAATTGCCTTATTATTACTACAATGCCGATGAATAGATACAAAGAACTTCAAGCTCCTGAAACATTGAAAAGTAAGAATAATTCCCCTAAGTATTTAACAAACCAAGTTCTTTTTGGATTCCTTTGTAAGTGATTTTTTTAAATGAAATTTTTATTTTGTCCCCATTTTTTGACATCTTGATAGGGTTTGGGGGGGCTGGTTTTTCAAAAAGACATATTATTTACTCAGTTTTACTTATTTAATGTTTTCCCTTTTTCATGCTTTGATGAAGCTTCTCTAGAAGTTTGCCTAGCGTAATTTTGCCTTGTGTAATGTTGCTTAACAATTACATAATTAACATTTCTAGTTTACAAAGCTTCATAAGTTTACTGAAAATAATATGTGTGTCATAGTAAAAGCTCTTTCAGTGAACACAGAATTATCTGAGAAGTCTGCAAGTGTTAACCAGAAGAGAAATGTGAAAAAAATCCACATTGAAACCTTTTTCAGAAAAATGTGTACATAAATATTCACAGTTGTAAAAACAAACAACATACAGATTATTACTAAAAGAAACTGTAACATCTCTTTTGTAGCCTTGAAACATTCTTTTCCCTCCTTTTTGATATTGAAAATATTTATACTTACTTCTTTACTCAGGTAGTAGATAGAAAGAGTTCTTATAACTCTGTGTTCATCACTAAACACTGTGTTTGCTATTTCAATCCATTGTTACTGAGGTCTGAGGGAGTCCACTGTCTTTTCATTTCCTGAAGAAAAATAACTTTCATTATTTCTGGAAGAACACCCATACCGTGTGCGATGTTTAGAATAATTACATTTCGCTCTGACTTTTCCATGCTAGCCTGAAAGTTTGATTAGGTCACATTGTCTAGCTCTAGCTGGTTGATAAATGTCTGGTTAGTGTTATGAATTAACAGGACTCTGTTTCAGGGCAGACAAATGTCTGCATGGCAGCTGAAATGGCAGCACAGGGAGGGCTAGCACCACGATGGGGCAGCGACTTCATGGAGCATCGTAAGCCAAAAGGCCTTATTTACCGTTTGGCTTTTTTGGCCTTTCTACCACACTGAGACTACTTGTCTGCTTATTCCTCCTTACCAACGAAGTTTGGAGGGACAGCTCATGGCCCTGCAGGCACCAGCAGGCCATAAGTGTGCCCCTGCATCCACAGGCTGGGCCCATCCCCTGAGGGTGCCAGGGCCGTGTGGGCACCATGGCCACCATCACCTCTCTTCCCACCCTGTGTGTGTGTGTGGCAGCATGGGGCAGCAGGCAAGGCCACGGCCGTGCCGGAGCTGGCCTCCTCTCCCAGCTGGTTCCCCCTCACGGAGCAGCCCTGCGGCCCCAACAGGCAGAGTAAAACACTGATTTGTCCAAATTGTACCGATTTTTTTAGCAGAAAAGAGAACACACTTTAAAAGTAAGCAGAAAGAATGAGAAACGAGGAGCTGGGAGAACCAGGAGCTTTAATTTTCTTCACTTGTTACCTGCTAGCTAGAGCCCCGTGCCTATCACCACTCCCCCCAGCCCTGGAAATGGCGGCAAGAGGCAGGTGCAGTGCATGCAGTTAATGGGGAGCAGGAGACACAGCAACTGTCCCTTGAAACTCTGAGGAAACTACCCTTTCAAGCCCAAGAGTACAGCCCTTTGCCTGACACTCTAAAAAGCAGATTTCAGTTTTCCAATAAGCAGCATGATGGTGGCACTGCCAATAGAGTCACACAGGCAATTACTCCCACTTAATAGTACAGTTCCCCATGGAAGAGTAGGGTCACGGTCCCATGGGTTATCGTGGTCTTCATTTCACAAGCCAGCCTTCATCTCTACAAACGTCCTCCTGGGAAACCTCTATTTCAAACTGGCATTTTCCAGCAGAAAAAACAAGGCCATTCTGATAACAATCTTACAGCACTGCTCTCAAAAGTCAAAAGACAAACAACAGCAACATTAAAACCTTGTGGGCGAGGGTTATTTAATTAACGTTCTTGTGCCCTTTAACAACCAGCATCTGAATAAAGGGCATAGGGAAAGAACTGAGAGCTGAGAAGTCAAGACAGACTTCTGGAATTAAAAAATAAGGGGGGGTGGGAGGGGGAGGAAGACAGAGGAAGGCAGATACACTTACTGCTACTTTCTGGTAAAGATCTTAACAAACAGGTTAGTCTAGGACATAGTATGATATAATGTGATATACTATGATACCAGTTTGTATGTGCTGAGAACACAGTTACTTCATTGTATTTAGCGGAATCCAGATGATGACTTTGTTTTACCCCCTCTCCTTTTCAGAAAAAAAATGCTATTAATGTTTCTATCACATTCTTCATCTCATGTAAAAGTGAAAAGATGTCATATTTCTGCAGCTTTTTTTCATAAGGAAAAGTGACCGTATATGCAAACAATAAATACTGTAAAAGGTAACATGCTCTTTCCAGTCTTATTATAGTGTTATATAAATGCCCTTATTCAAGGTAGATAGCAATGGTAGTATCTTCGGTTCCATTATACACCGAAGGTGGTTATCTTGTAGTAACTGAATAGGTTGCTGTTTTTCTAAAAACTGTCTCAGGCAGTAATATAAACACTGTTGATATTTTGGTTCTGAATCTGAGCAGGATATTTTAAAAGGCTTGTGAACTGATTCAGGATTTTAGATCCTGAACCTATGGATGTCTGTAATAAAGTAACCTAATTCTTAGCGTATCTTATGAGAAACTTCTCTTCTTCAGTGGCGTGAAAATATAAAGTTATTTAAAGTGCATACAAGTCTTCTGATTAGAATAAAACTGGTTTAAAGTTTACTTTATCATTTCTATAGCTAGAAACTTTCTGTACAAACGAGCTGCAATGTAGGGATATATCCTTCATGTACTCAGATGAGAGCTTCTCCTCTTATTTCATAACAAAAAACTGTCATGGGATATTCACAGAAAAGGGAGCTGCAAGTAAAGGTAATGTTTCTATAGCAACAAAACTATCTTGTTTCCTGTTCCTATCCACACTAATTGTTTTTCCCTGAGCCAGTTCTTGCATTTTTGCAACCGAAAAAAAAGGACAACAAAAATTACCTCTTGCATTTGTGCAATTAACTCCTCAAATGCACCTATCAGGCTGGAACTTACTTCAAAGGCATGCAATTAATGATCACAGAATACCTGTCAGGCAGAAACGGTGTTATAACAATTTTGGACTTTTACCACAATCTTTGCCTTGCTGGAAAACCAAATACAGATTAAATTTAAATCAATGTGTGGGAAAATGTCCTGTGAAAAATATATTTTGCAGTCAGAAGTATTAGAGAAATGGGGAAAAGTAATTTTTTTACTTAAATATGACTTTTCTCCTTATTCATCTAGTTAATAACCTTTCAGATCTGCTTCATTTTGGATTTCCACTCATTCAATTCCCTTTTTTCTGACTTAGATAAAAATCTGCTTATATGTATTCAAAATGAATGGATAGTACATTCTAGCTTGCTCCTGGGAAGAACTCCTTCTAAATACCCACACCTCTCCCCTTTTTATATTACTTCATGTTCTTATATGGTGTAATGTCTACAATAAATAAGTAAAGTTTCTACAGAACATGGTATAGAAATCTTCACTGGTGCCTGATCTTTTTGCAAGATGAATAGCAATTTATTTTTATAGCCTATTACTTAGTGATATATATTTTATGATACCAGTGCAAAGCTATCCAGCTGTCAACATCAGTTCTGGCAGTATGATGTTGGCTATAATTGAAAAACACTTTTAAAATAGTGTTAAGAGCTACAAGGGAAGTCCAAAAGGAAGAACTGATTCAGTTTTTATGTCTAGCATTAAAGGAAGGAAATTAGTTTAATTTTTTATTTGGATCATTTTCTTTTTTGAATTAATCCTTTGGAAAAACAAATCTAAAATGTGGGATTTGTTGTCCACATCTGATAAATTCCTTTTATCAGGGTTATTTGAAACTAGCTCAAACATCAAGCATAACCTTCCTACTTCATTATCTTAAATAATGCTGAAATAGCTAACACTTACATACTGTAGCAGACTGAAAATGGGAAGATGATTAAAGTTCAATTCACGCTCCTTGAACTACTTGGCCCCAAACTGGAATTTACACTTACTCAGCAAGAAACATGTATCAACAATTAAAAGTCTGTAGTAACAGAGAATGAGATTTTCATACAGAGAAGAATAATATGGATAATATTTTATTAATAGGCAAATAATGTATTTATTTTTGTATTTTATTTGTGCCTACAAAAAAAAAAAAAAAAATCCTTAGAAAGTGAGAATTTCTAAGGCTCAGATTAAGAACCATGCAGCACTAAGAGACATGTGAAGAGGTCTGGAAATGATGCCAAAGCTTTTCAGCTGCCTCAGAATGCAGCAAAGTCCCCAAATATGAACAGATTTATGAAGTATCTCTATCAATCTTAACAAGCCTTGCTAATTTTAGAGACTTACTGCATGTTAAATTGTATGAAAAGTCAACAGGAGCTGCTGCAGACCTGTGTGCCTTTTAAAGTCTTTCCAGATAATCTGTACTAAGCAAAAGCTTGTCTGCATGTTATGCATACATTGCATACTTTAGAAACTCCTGCCTTTCAGACACTGAACAAAATTTAATAAGGCAAGGTTTATCTTGAAACTGTTTTACATATCGCCCTGAAGTAATTTGCCATCAAGTTATTACATCTCCTAACATGAAAAGACAAACCTTTTATTGATGAATGTATCCTTTACCACATAAAGGAATTTCCCTCTTCGTTATTCCTTCCCTCCCCCATTTCAAACCATTCATAATCAAATTCCTTTAGTTCAAAGCCGAATTAATCTAACATGTTACAATTCTTCAAAAATTAGATGGCTTAAAATGAAGAATAAGTCAGAGGACTTGATACAGCTTCTGTCACAACAAGCACTCGATATTCTTAGTAGGTTTTAGGGAGAGAACACTAGATCTATTTTCAAGTTTAAGAAACAATCTTTCCAGCGAATATATATAATTTGAGGGGACAGAGTTGCTCTGCAATGCAAAACTACTTCTAAAGGTTCTGCCACCACCTGGAGAACTAAGGATATGTGTTCTCATGTCATTGTCCTCTTTATTTGGGCTCCAGCAGTCACGCCTCTTCTGGGCTTCCATAGTCACTGCTGTATGCTTCTTTTTAATAGGGACATTGGCACTTACTAATTAGCACTTCAAGGGAAAAAAGTGAGTGTGTATTAATTAACTAAGCACTACATAAGTTCCTGGCTGGGCGAAAGGAGAGCTCGCCTGTCACTTAGCTTAGATTCTCGCCTGTCACTTAGCTTAGATTCTCTTATTCACAGGTCAAAATGTGTTTAAGTAAAGTATAAAGGTTCTATTACCAGTGATAAACATTCACTGTTTAATGTACATGATACATTAAAGCAAATATTTAGTAACAAAAATATTAAAGTATTGTTGAAAGATGCTCAGCACAATCCATTATGTATCTATAAAAAAAGTCAGTGATTTGGTGAAATACTAATCTGCAAAGTACTTTCATAAATTAAGCTTCATGTACCTGTAAACCTTATTCTTAAGACTGCATGCAAAAAGGGATGCAGCACACCTCTGGTCTGTTCCAACACTTTCAGCCCAGTCTAATTTAAGTAGTGTTCATTTTTGCTGATCTTTCTACAAAGGAACCATTTTACTAAAAGAGTGTGTGTGGAGGTGATGGGGGAAAAATTATAAGCATCTTGCTCCCAGATGCTGAGTGAAGACAGAAGCATACAGCGAAATCTATTCTCTAGGCATATCCTAGAAGCCTACAGGAGGCAGATTTGATCTCAACACCCTTTAACCACGCACACTGCTATACAAACAGATCTGTAATGAAAAAGGCCCTTGTATTACGGAGAAAGTAGTGTACTTCAGGATATATTGTCAGCTGTAGAACCTCTGTGTGAACACCATTCAGGTCTAGCAATTTGTAACTAATCATTTATCAGTTTCTCCTGTTTCTACTGATACTGCTGAGAAATAATGATTCTGATTTTTTTTAGATAGATTTCATATCCAGATGACTGTTTAATAGCCCTTGATTAACAACTTTTCCCATGCATTTTGACTAGGCACTGTTTCAGTACATTTATATTTTTGGTGACCACAGCTTTCTTTGCCAATGACAATTTAATTACCTCCCTTTTGTTTGTACAGAATGTCTCCCCAGTAATTCACTTGCTGTATCCCCCTGGACAGTCTGCATGACACCTGCCAAAATTAACTACTTTAGCTGATCCTTTAATTTTCTATTCATAAATACTCTCATTTTGATGTAGTTCCCATTTTCACTTGGAATAATTATCAGGTGGAATTTTTTGTTTCCACAAAAGTGTTGAATTTGAATACTTTACAACCACATTTAGAATGGCTTTTCGTTAGTATATATTCATCCAGGGCTTAAACGAGAAATGCTTTCCCACTTTAGAATTCCCTCATTAGTTGCTCCTAATGTACAAGTTTATGATGAATAAAAGTGTTAGCCTATGCATTACATACTTTTCTAACACTAGTTCTAGTCTACTTACACTTAGCTGAAGTCACCTTTTATGTGGTAATAATATAGCAGAATTTTCCTCTTATTTTCCATAGTTTTCGGTACTTCTTACAAAATTAGTTGGAAAGCCCCAGTGCTATTCCCTGCCCTCCCAGCGCATGACATTCCAATCTGAAGTGGGTTTATAGTACTTTAATGATATAATAAATATAGTCCTCTGGTTGTTATTTGTTTGTTTGTTGGTTGGTTGGTTTTGTATGATTTTTTTTAAAAGATAAAATACAATTCTTATAAAGTGATCTATTCTGTCAATTTTCATACCCGATGACTAGGTTCTTGTTGATTTTCCTCCACCAACCTCTTTGGAAGCATCAATATTTGCATTTAGAAAAAGTGCTTCCATTTGTCCACTTTGCTTTCTACATCTACCTCTTAAATACAAGAATATGAGAGTATTATTTAGTCTTTTCTCATTATGTACTCTTTAGCCTTGCTTGGTAATTTTTTTAGACTGCATAGTATTTGGATTATCTTTTTAGAAAAACTAGGAGAAGTGGGTATGCATTATACAATTTATAGCCAATTACAGAATAAAATACTTGATTTCATACAAGTAGAAAGACATTCCAAAAAAGCTCAGTACTTGTCTTAGAAGATTAATGGATGCTAACACCAGTCTTCAATTTCAATTACTTGTTCTCTGTCAAATCCCTGTATCACTAGGGGACACATACTGGAAACTTTCTTTACTAAGTCGTCAGAGTACATGGGGGTGAGTAGTCCACAACAGACAGTACTTTAGCAAACACTGAACAGTTCATTGGTTTGTGTGCTAGTTTGATGATGGTTTCAGACTGAAGTTTGCTTGTGCCTTGTCAGATTGGTCTATGTTAGTGCTACGATGTATACACCTTACCACACAGTGAGGATAAAAACTATGTTACTGAACTATCACCATTGTTTTAAAACCTTTCTGAAATAATGTTCATGTTCAGCATGTTCTGATTTTTTGTCTGCCTCATTTCTCAGTGCCTTCAGCACTATTCAATTTTTCTAACATTTGCTATCCATGCAGCTAGATCCTAGACATGCCCTGCACAGTCTTTAAACTTATATTTCCTCAGCTATGGGAACTTGATTACATTCCAGCTCCCATAAATATTAACTGCGATGAAAAGAACATTTCTTTGATAAATGGGGGAAGTTCAATCTGTGAATGGCAATGTCAGTCAAATCGCAAGTTGTTTAGGTCAGTCAGAGAGAAGGTATTGTTCAGAACCAGAACTTCAGACACCTGTTGACATTTGGTGGCAAGGTGGAATTCAAACAACTACACAGATGAGGAATTTCAACTTTTGGATCATGATTGGATGGCAGCTCGAAGGATAGAAATTTGGGAGTAGGGCATGCATACGAGACACACCTATGTCCTTAGGATGTCTTTGTATATAAAAAGGTCATCAACCCACTGCCAGTCCATCCACCGGAGAGTTCTTACCTGCCCAGACTACAGAATGTTGTAAGTCTTCCCTTCAGCAAGTAGAAGTGATCTACATTGTAAGTGCTGAAAGTGAGAAATACCTGGTAATTAACCAGATTCAGTTCAGCTTTTCGGCTAGTACCTCTCCACCAGGAAGGATTTTGTGCACCTCCACACACCTGCATTTTTCTGTGAAAGATTGTGCCTCCATATGCTCAACTATTCTTTTAGCATTTAGTTCATCATTTTAGTTCATCATTTAGGATTAGTATTTTCCTGGGAGTTTCTAGTTCCCAGTTTACCATAAACCTCAATTTGATATCACTCAAGCACCGGAGATAACAATTTATGAAAGCTATGAGGTTATGGTCCACTTTTGCTACAAAATCACTTCAGCTAAATATACTCATGTACTAGTCAATGCGACTGACATATCGTAAGTGTCAATACCTTAGAGAAAACTGCAGTAATGAACAATAATAAAAGTAATTTCCAAATACCCTTCTTTTTTTTCTTTGTTTCTCAATCATATGCTAAATTATCCCCAAAGATTTATTTTTAGGTCTTATCAAAGAGATTACACCAAGTATTTCCTGACCGAAATAGTTCAGTATCTTGGTTTGGAGCAATTTCTGTGTAGTGCTACTTTGCATAAGTAGCAATACTGGCTACTAGTATTTCATGTTAATTGACCTGATTTGGGGAACCTCAACACCATTCAGACTGATACTTCCTTTGCAGAAGTTGGCAAAAAGGTTAAAGATTACGACTAAGGATAGAGAAACTTATTTCTCCACTATAAGGAGACATCTAAAATGAATTTGCTTGGTAATATAGGATTGAACAAGTAGGGAGAGGGAAAACAACAGCATGCCATCCTCTATAGGTTGAGGAGGTGCTGTCCTTTGATCCCATAGTTTTAGTAGTCAAGAGAAATGGAGTTGCTGTCATTTGCTCTGAATCATGTTCTGTGATATAACATCTGTCAATGAATCAAATCTAAAGAACGTACTTAGAACAAAAGTCGTATAGACTTGTCCTCGGAACATGAGGCCTGGTATTTGCACTCAGTTGCCATACATCCTCGCGAACTGGAGCTTTCACTATAGAAACAGCAATGCAGTCAGTGGTTAAGTGTTGGGAAAGTAACAAATACAATATATAAATCTAAGAGATTAAGACTACTTTATTAGGACTGTAAAGGCACTGTCCTACAAACACCTAATGTAGATAATTATGTGGCATAACTACCCTCAATACAGAGAAATAAACATACTGTAATTGCATGATGTGTACTTTCCTTTGGCTAGCCATTTATCTATTAACAAAAATTAATAACAAACAAGCTTCTATCCAGAAAACCCCCAAAACCATAAAGGGATTACACTATCAGTCAGTAACATCCTCAGTGAAATAAAGTATCAAAGAAACGTTATCAAACTGGCTATACAGACAGCTGAATTAGACTACAAAAAAAGATCATTATTAAATTAATTGGACGCTATTTGATCAGCACTATTACTGTCTGTGGTATTTTTCTATATAGATGAGTTTATAAAGTTTGGAGCACAGCCAGATAGGTATTGAGTATACCTAAGATCACATAACTCTGTACATTTTACATATTATTAACATTGAAGCATTGTAGGGCATAAATGGGTGCTTCCAATCTGCTCTGCAAATAAGTTGATATATAAACTGAAGGAAATGCAAACATCTGGAATTGGAGACAAAGTATACACTTTATAGTTGTATTTTTTCACTTTTGAATATTCTATTTTTACCTTGTATTTAATAAAGTATTTAGTACTTTTATACTTATTTTCATATATTATATATTGTACAGTCTTACATTTCATATGTAAAATATTTTATAATGTATATTGATAAATGTTACATATATTATATAATATATATTTTAATATATTTTTTAATCTTCCAGTTCTTGAAGTGGAATGCTTTAATAATTTCAGGTATTTCTGTTTTCTTCATTAGAATCTGAGTCTGGAGAAATCTTGAACTATCAGATTTCAAAATGTTGAAAACTATGTTTCTCAGAGAAATATCATTCTGGTTTTAAGTTACTTCTAATTTCTAATAAAGGTGCTTATTTTCCTAAGAACAATTTTCAAGTAAGTCTTTCTTTCTTTGCTTCACTTTTTCGCAGTCTTACACCTTTTCCTGTGGGTTTGACAGTTGCCTTGAAAACATACATATATGTACACTTGACTTCATCGGCTACACACCTCATTTCAGTCTAACTCCTCCTTCTTCCACCATATAATTAATTTTGTGACTTTATTATATCAAATGCCAGAGAGGTTGTCACCCCCAAACAAAAAGAGCACCCACCCCACTAAAAAGTTCAGTAACTCCTGTTAGTGAAAAGGTGTTAAAAAACGTTTTAGAGCCCAGTCTGTGCTACATGCCATTGCCCTTGCTCTGCAGCTGGTGGAAATACGCGCTGGGACTGCGCGGCTCAGCCGGGCTCGGCCTTTCCTCGCCCCGGCCACCAGGTGTCGCCCCCCGCGGCAGCTGCCCGGCCCCAGCCGCCCCGCCCCGGGGGTAAGGGCACGGCGGCACCGCCTGCCGCCTTCCTAACGGCTACAACGGTAGGGCCACATCATGCAATTTAATGCAATTGAAACAAAGTTTCCCAAGTCCTTTCAAAGCGTTCCGTGCCATAGCAGAAAGCTCGGGGAAAGAAGGGATTTTCCCAGTGTTATTCTTACCCTCCAATGAGTACATCCGTAGATTTTTGCTGCAATAGTTAGACCCTAGAAGGAGCAGCAGCCAGCGAGGCTGAGACAGCCCCATCCTCCCTGTAACATCCCTAATAACCAATAGCTAGAAGGAGACCGAGACATACTTAGAATATTTTCCATTAAAAGTTTTCACATTTGCATGAATCTTAATTTTTGATGTAAACAATCTATTCTATTGAACATGTTTGATAGCAGCAATATTCATTAGAACGTCAAACTGGCTAAAAAAAAAAAAAAAAAAAAAAGCAGTGTGGTTTTAATTAAAAGGAATTCATCATTAACAACCTGAAGTTTTATCTTGTTTCCAAATTATTGTTGAGACAAAAAAACCCCAGCTAATTTGCAGATGTTGTATGATAAAGAATTCAAAGTTTCACTGGTTTTAAAGCCTTCATAGACCCACTTCCGACTGACATTTTCCCTATTACTGCCCTCAGAGTCCTGTCCTGTGTTTTGCATAAGCATCAAATATGCCTGGATTTCTAAAAAACCCAGGAGAGCAGGCGATGAGCATGCTTTCTGAGAGCCAAGTAGAAAGGAGAATTTGGCTGGCTCAAAGGCCATGGGAAGAAGTGCCCTTGCAGAGAGTGTTGCTAGCAAAAGGCTGAAGGAATAACAGCTACACACAGCCTGCAAGAACAGGAGGAAGCAAATAACTGCAGCAGGTTTCAAAGCTGTAAACTGAGAAAGGATGCAGTTAGAGTGGGAGGAAATACGGGACAAAAATACAGGAAGGAAGTGCTAAAGAGCGAGGGGAGATTTAAGAGCTCACAAGCACGCTGGTGAGAAGGAAGCCCGAGCTGGGAAAGTTTGTGTGGGAAGGTACTGGAATGAGGATGAGAAAGAGGGACAGGTAGGATAGGAAATGCTGGGTGCTTAAGCCCCGAGATAAAGGGAAAGGATTGGGATCTGGGACACAAATGGTATAAGAGTAGGAGATAGATTTACAGCTTTACAACCTCAGTCCCTTCTTTTTTGTCTTAGAATTTCGGTAGTTATTTTATATATATATATATGTGCCTTATAGAAAGCCTTTATATAGAGGGGTTCAGAGTCTGCAATGGTATAGCTGGAGATAGATTCCTAAAGTCAAAACCTGGTGACATTCATCCTGAAGAACTTTCTTTGACATGTGGATTATGATACACACCCTCCATTGTAAACCTCAGAGCCACATTCACCATCAGCATGGTGTTGCTGTAATGGCTTATAAAAAACACAAGGCTGAAAGCATCTGATGTATTTCCTTCGTTTCAGACTAATGATAGTAGAGAATTATCTCTCCGTATTTTGCAGTTTCTTTTAATAATGGAAAGAATGCATTCTAACCACACCCAACCACATCAGGGAGACAGCTAAAAGTGACAGTAAATATTGCAGGTTTGTTGAAGAACGTAGCTTCAGAAGAAGCAGCAAAATCATTGTCAAGTTCAGACTGGAGAATTACTTCAGTTCAGAAATTACACATAGGCAAACCCAAGAGTATTTTGACAACCTAATTATTTTTTTTTTCAGAGTGGTCCTTTCAATTTTTAGATGCACTATTTTTTACAAAGATATGATTTTTCTGAAATTATTATTAAATACTTCAAGTTGAAGAAATCATTTTGAATCAGAAAGCTTCCTTCCACCCTCCAAAAAGGTTTGAGGTTTCTTTTCTTTTGCCTACAGAACTAAAAATGGCAGTATTTGCAAACCTATAGGTGGAGCAGATAGTTGGTAGGAACAGTTTCATGCGCCTCTGCACCCCAGCGCCCCTTCACCCCACCCACACGCCCACCACGCTGGGAAGCAGGTCTAGAAACCAACACTCCTACGTTGTAGGCTGAGCTTACGTGGGGCTCCTGGGCCCACGGGCAGAGGAGTGAGCAGGCACCCCAGGTGCCAGGGAGTCCTATAAGCACCCTCTGGGCTCTGACATTTTTATGCAACAGATGAGTTGTGTGATTAATCATATGCTTTTTTTTTTTTTTTCTAGATCACAGCATGTGTTATGTAATGTGTGCTAACTTGAATAACAGTAAAAGAAGCTAATAGTAAAAGAGGCTAATGTTTCTTAAAATTTGTGACATGCCAGGAGTATGCGTAAGTCATATGTCTAAAATCAGATATAGTGATTTTTGATGTAATCAGCTTTGCAACTGAACCCTCAGCTAGGCTATCAAGGGCAAGATATTGAAAGGCATTGGTGTGCTGTAAAAGCAAATGGATTATTTGAAAATTCTGTAAGGGTATATTAGAGGAGTGCAATGTTTAGCCATTTTAAAAGACAGCTTGGCTGCTATTTGTGTGCATAGGACTAGATTAGTAAAGTTTTGTTTAAATGTCTGCAAATGAAGATGTACCACAAAACAAAAAGAAAAATGCATAAGCACCTCATATCCTTTAGGAGCTAGCTTTATAGATGATTTTGAAACACTTACCCAGCAACCTCTCTGAATCTGTCAAGGTCTAATATCATTAAAATTGGCCATAAGTGCAGAAGTTACTTTTGAAAAATAGACTCATTTTCTTCAGACGTTTATGTCCCTCTGTATCTTTGCTTAAATGCAGGATGATTTTCAAAGTATTACCAATAAGCAAGTATTTCACTATTCCAAACATTAAGAACCTTCCTGGAAACTTGTCGAAGAACCCTCACAAAACTGGTGGGTTTTTTTTCTTTTGCTTTCACACTACTGCAGTTTTAAGTCTCAGATTAAACTCATAAACAATAATCATGTATTACTTCTATATAGCTGTCAGTGTTTGTGGCCCAAAGAAGCAGGGAAGATACTTCTTTGTCTTTCTGTTTTATTTCATAGGAGGGTTTTTTGTTTTTTTGATCTTGCCTTTTCTGTCCGCTTTTTTCCAGGCCAAATCTCTTGACTGGGTTAAATACATGATCCAAACAACAGCTTATTTATCATGCTGTTTGGTGATGGATGCTTGGTGATTGCCTCCTATTCTTTTCCAACTGTAAAACTGAATTAGATTCTACACCGTGCAAATGTACACAATACACATTGTAATGGCAGCTGGTGGAGTGCTGCTGTAGCCAATTCTGAGTCTTTTTCCAGTCACAACTTCTGTTTCTTGTCTTCTATGCGTAGGTCTCCACCAACCCCCCTCCCAAACAGCACCCTAAAGAAAATGTAAAAAGTACCAGGCAATGGCACCAGCTGGTCCTGTTTTCTGTCCACAGACATTCATGGTCTCTGATTGCAGTCATGATCCCCTAAAAGCCACACTTAGACAGGAAAAAAAAAAAAAAAAAGCACCGTACCTTTTTGTCACAAAAAGTTAAACAGTTTAGAAAACAGGCTTATGTACTTCTTGTTCCAAAGATGGTCCTTTAAATAATAAAATTTCAGCTTCTTCAGAACATGAATGCATAAAAGTACACAGCATAAGCATGTAGCAGCATGACTTCAGTATCTTTTCCACTTAAGTGTGTTTTCCTGAAAGGAATGAGGTGCTACCTGTTTGTAACTTTAAGAGGATTAATCTTATTATTTTTATTTTTATTATTAGTAGTAGTATTATCATAAACAACAACACAGGTGTTCTTAATAGTTATGGGCATTTGTTTTACAGTAAAGAATCACAAGACTAGCAGTCCCATGAAATTTTTGCATGAAATAAAGGAATTAAAAAAAAAAAAAAGTAACTTCAATCCATCCTCCTTTTTTGTTTTCTTTATTTAGATTTGTCTCTGCTTTCTTAGGGTTTTTTGGTGGGTTTTGTTGTGTTTTTTTTTTTTTAATTCGAGAGGTCACTAAACAAAGGCACACAGCCTTTTAGTTTTAGACTTCTGATTGTTTTTTCATTCATATTAAGAGGTAGTCATCTGAGCTGATTTAAGCAGGTTTTGTTTTTTGATTTCCAGTATAATACAATTTCATGCAAGCCTACTGTTGGTTAATATATCTCAATGTGGCTACATAAGCGATGGGCCAAAGGCATTTTGCAGACTGCTGCAAGGTGACTAACCATGATCGATTAATTTACTGTTCAATGGTGTAACTGTTAAATAGATCCTCTCTTTTCAGCTGCCAGTTTCTTACAGTTATTGAGACAGCAGCTGAACTACCTCTCTTCCCCTTTCTCCTTGGTTAAAGTGAATTATCTCTTTATTTATACCACAAAAGTGGTGTGTAGTTCTGAAATTCTGTGATAAGTGTCGTGTGTCTACTTCACTGCAGGTATAAGGGTAGGTTGTACTTTCTCCACACGTTTATCATTCTTAGTGGAAAGAATTCCTTCCAGAACACTTTTAATGCCTAGGGTTTTTAAACCTAAATTCATTTGTGTTTCCCTCGCAGCTTATCATCTGCCTGTGCACTTTCCCATATACTGTAGAATACAGAAACTTTTACCTGAACCACCATTCTAACCTCTCTCTTTTGGCCTTTCTAATTTTTATAGATTTACAGTTACATTTTGGAGTTGAAATAAACATTATTTTTTTTTTATGTACATTGATTTTAATAAATAAACTTTTTTTAATGCCCTGGACTTTAAAAAAGCTTCATCTTAAAAGAAATCCCCCAATATCATTCTTTTTCTAGAGAAAATTTTGCCTTCCTTAATACAAGAATAAGGAAAAGAAAGGAAGGAGTATGAATTTAAACCTGTAACTCTTATACCGTTGGTTGTCTGAGGCCATCCCTTGCCATACAGCCCTGGATCTTTCATGCAGTACCATGCTCCTCAGTGTTTTTTTCCCTTTTGTGATCTCTTTTCCTCCCTGAGATACAACAGCTTCCGACAAAGTCACCTTCACCAGCTTTGTCGTCACTCCCCTACCCACTGGGAATTTTGCAGTCCTGCTTCCTGACTGCTTTGGTTCCGTCTTACAGAAAATCTTGTGTTAAATGAATTTGTTAAACTGAACAACCCAGCCTATACATCTTATTTATGAAGTTCCCATATAACTCTCTTTTCTGAGACAGTTTCCTTTTATTTCATTAGCTCTGTGTTTGTAACCTTTATAAGGAACAGAAGTATACAGCCTATTGCATCAAGCATCATATTTCATCATATGTTTCACAAAGGAAAACGTTTAGCAAAAATTGGTCCAAGATGCAGAGATAGGTTTGGGTTCAAACCCAACGATCACAGATTTTCTTGTGTTATCACAGCAGACCCGTTTACAGTGTCATACTGAACTGTCCTTATCATTTAGCGCTAACAGCTTCTAATTAGTGTACCAGTGGTTTTAATTTCCTGCTCTCTATCACCCACTGATCCTTTCCCAGGTGGTCGCTTTTCATCAAATTCATTGTTTGGTAACTTCAGTCAGTACCAAGTTTCCTAAAATTATATATCCTGGCTTCTGTGTAAGCTCCATAACGTACAGACTTCCTTCCTTTTCGTAAAATGTACGGTGACTACACCAAGAACAAATCATACACTGGAAAAAAAAATTTACTGGTCTCATTTGTCTGGAACACTTGTCTCCCTGATCTCTTTATGATCTTCACAAATATTTGCAAAGGTAAAGCATGAAATCCAATGAAAGCGTTGGAGAGGATATAAAAAGAACAAATTTGTCAGTTTAAAGCTCCACATCCAACAATGTGCTGTAAGCTGTCTGCACCATGTTTAAAATTGAAAGCAAGGGAGAAAAACACTCAGAACATACAGATAATAAAGAACAAAACAGACTGTAAACGGGAGACAGCTGGAGACAGCAATTCTGAAACTATAATCTTCCTTCAGTATATCTAAAACAGAGCAATCATTTCTCTTCCTTGACATTAGCAAAGCACGACTCTGATTCACTGAAAATTTAGACTTTGTTCTGATCTTCCGTATGTAGGGTTTAGTCCTTAGTGACACTGTAACTACCAAGCGCATTAAGAATCAAACAGACAGTTATTCTGCACATGTTATCAGAAGGTACTGAGGATAGAGGATAAACAAAAGTATCTCTGACCTATAAAAGATGAAATGAAGGAGGAATGTTATCAGTGTTATAACAGGAATAATTAGTTAGGAGATGTCATAGAAGTAGAGCATCCTTGTCAGTCATAGGAAAAAAAAACCAAACAACTTCCAACTTGGCTTCAGCTTGTTTTTTCCAAAAAAAAAAAAAAAAAAAATCAACAAAAAACCCAAACAAACAACTTACTGAGCTCTAGTCTGATCATCTTTGCATGAATATAAACTGCACTGAGTTGAGCAGAGTTATCCTGGTGTATTCAACGATAATTTGAACGGTCCTATGCAAACCTGAAACTCCAGTGAGAAATGAATTGGGAAGACGACAGCGAGATAACTCATTTTAGGGGGAACTGTGCTGGAATTTCCAGAGTGCAAAGCACACTTACAGTGGTTCAGCATCACTGAAGAAGACATGGTAACTCGGGCCTAAGTCAAAGGCAGCAGCAGAAACAGCAGGAGGCGTGTTTGCTGAATACTGAAAAGCAGATTCCATTCCCATAGATGTGAAAATAGAAAGGTAACATGAAGTAGAAAGCTGTGGGGTATACAGGTGATACAAGGCACTTTACTCTGAAAAATGAGAGAGACTGACCTTTCAGTATATGCAAGAAATAATCTTATCAGGACATACTTTTACCAAAGTGTAAAGTGTCATGCTTCTGATCTTTAGGTAAGAATATTGTGACAATTTCATTCTGCCAGAAAATAGTGTTTACTAAAATCCCATACGAGTGCACTTTTATTCTTATTGTATATACTCTAAAGAATTGACATTTTCACCTCTCTTGTCTTGGTATAATTGATCTATAAGCAGGAAAGCAAAAGACACTTAAACCCAACAGTTATATGCGGAATTACAAAAAAAAAATAATAGAAACATGCTACTATTGCTATAATTTCATAGCTACTAAAATGACAGTATACCACCCAGTGTTTATAGGCATCTAGGGGAATCTATAAGCTTGGGGTTATATATGGCATTTTGCCAGCTCAATCTGTCACTGCAGAACATCCTGGAGTCCTGATTACCAGCCCACTCCAGGATGTTTCAAGTGCTATTTCATTAAAAGCTATACTTCACATTCCTGGCTTGATGGGGTGAGAAGTTACATCAGTGAAAAAAGCTTTCTGATTTACACTGAAAACTCAATTCATTTGCCTAAACATGGGAGCCTAACACCACCTGAGCTATTTCAAGGTACCTAAGATTTCTGCGTGCAACTGGCAGAGACGTACAGGGTGTACAGGTGACTGGTGTCCTTTTGTTCTCTGTTTTCACTAGATCCCTTTGTGTGGGCAACTGAACAAAGTCATGGGCAGCACCCAGAGAAGCCTACCTCTACTTAAGTTTCTCCTGCTTTCCTTTAAGCATGGCCTAACCAGACACAGCCCTGGAAGTTTTTCAGAACATTAACATTAAGGGAATAATAACAAAAAATGGGTGGGGAGGGAGGAGGAAAAAAAAAAGAAAGAATCACGCTAACATTACAGAGTTGAAATACATTAATATCAAAATTTGAATTTCTGAAAATATCTAGCTGTAGGTACCACCAAACAATAAGAAAATGTGTCCCAGGCACGGACACGCAGAATTGAAGACTTAGAAATCCCCATCATTCAGCCACTAGCCAAACATCTATATACATCTAGACTTCAACTTGTATCATAATGGAAGCACTTTGTGAGGACAAAATGTGAATATAGTATTTCTCTACAGAAATCAAATTATGATTTTGTGCAGTCAGTAGTTCCTTGTTGGCTTTTTAGGTGGAATTTAAATAGAAAGATTTGAAGTCTTTGTCCCAAACATTTCCCAACAATGGAGAAAGTATAAGGTACATTTAGGTCTGTGACTAATTTTACCAAGGTGGCATTTGCTTTCTGAAAAATACTAAAATTCTTAGTATGCTTTGGCATCTAACCTTTTGGCCATAACATCCTTATGTACCTCCAGCATTTGAAGAAACTCCATCCATTTATGGTGTGTACATGTATGTATATATGTATACGTATAAGCACATGAAAGTACACAAGCATGTTAGACTATTTTCATCCTACTGGAAGCTAGTGAACAGAATCAGAAGTTAGGGTCTTCTTGGAGCTAAAATGGATTATTTTTTTTCTCCCAGCTTTCCTGAAAAAAAACCAAAGCAGACAGAGAAATGTCCAATAGAAATCATAAGCAATTGTAGTAATTTTACTTTTCATACTGCCCATTTGTATCATTTGTCCTCCTATGTGTCAGCTACATTCTGCACTTTCTCCCTCCTCACAAGCTGGTTTCTTGCTGGTTGATTTATTTACCAGGAAGTTATTATTATTATCAGATTTTATACCTGGGTAATATTGTACTAAAAGTGTCTCATCTTCAAATCATGACTCCTGGGCTACAGGAATGCCAGATAAAGTAGAAGACAAGCAGATTTGGAATCAGGCAGATGTAGCATTAATTGACAAAATCTTTCACAGAAATGAGAACCTCTATCCACTGATGCACAGACCACTATCATGTAATTCTAAAATTTCATCTCTGACATGAAATAAAAATATATATGCCAGCAGAATCAGTCACATTCTTTTCATATAATGCTTTAAAAGTGAGCACATGAGAGCAAATTTTAGTATCCCTGTTCTAAGACAATGAAGGTCTCTTGAACTTAGTCACAGCAAAACCATTCTTGGAGTAAGAATGTGTTTGATTTTTTTATTTTCCTTAATATTTGATTTTCATAGCCTTGCATTTTTCTATACGAGTATCACCAAAAATACTCAAGGAAATGGGACAGA